>NC_073305.1:62918603-63041103 GCF_027595985.1 Sorex araneus | reverse complement strand
ACAAGGCAAAGCATGTAGAATGCCAGAAGCAACTGTGGGGCTGGAGCAGTAGTACAGTGGGTCGGGCAATGGCCTTGCATGTGGCAGACAAGGGTTTGATCTCCTGATGGTCCCAGAGCACCGCCAGGAGTTATTCCTGAGTGCAGAGCCAGAGCCAGGACTAATCCCTGATTATCACCAGATGTGTGTCGTTCCCCCCCACCCCACCCCCCGCCCCAAATAAAAGCATATACTTGTAGGATCCAAAGAGATAAGGGAGTAAGATGCTTTCTTTGTATGCAGTTAATCTCAGTTCTATCCCTAGCACTGCATAAAGTTACCCACTAGCACCATGGTGTGTGACCCAAAGCTGCCCCTGAGCCCTGACAAAACAAGCATATGCCTTTGTGTACAAAATAGACAAAAATAGCTACATACTACATGCTTTAGTATGTAGCTGTGCTTTGAATAAGCAAGCACATGATTATTACTATTTTTTGACATTAATTCAAAATTTTTTTAAATCAAGGATTGACCTGAGACATTCTGAGGGATACAAAGATTAATCTTTTCAATATGTCAAAATGAAATCATTTGGACTGGAGCAATAGCACAGAGGGTAGGGCACTTGCTTTGCACACAGCCGACCCTGGTTTGATTCTCAGCATCCCATATGGTCCCCTGAGCACCGCCAGAAGTGATGACTGAGTGTAAAGCCAGGAGTAAACCCTGAGCATCACTGGGTGTGACCCGAGAAACAAAATAATAATAATAATGCACTGTTGTTGTAGCACTGTTGTCCCGTTGTTCATTGATTTGCTTGAGCAGGCACCAGTAACGTCTTCATTGTGAGACTTGTTACTGTTCGGGATATCGAATACAATACGGGTAGCTTGCCAGGCTCTGGCATGCGGGCGAGATACTCTCCATAGCTTGCTGGGCTCTCTGAGAGGGATGAAGGAATCAAACCCAGGTCGGTCGCGTGCAAGGCAAATGCCTTACCTGCTGTGGAATAATAATAATAATAATAATAATAATAATAATAATAATAATAATAATAGTAGGTTGAAATTCATTCTAAAGACATCCAATGACGGGATGAACCTCACCAAAGAGCCCCCAAAAACCTAGATATGCGGGAAAACCTAGATATGCTGGAACCCCATGACTGAGACCTCCACGTCTGCTTGAATTGGGATGAGTCCTCCTCCCACGAGGTCCCCAGTTTTCCAGAAGCTTGACAGTCACACCCACACACTGCCCCGGACCCCATGTGATTTCATCAATGGGCAAGACCCAGAGACTATAAACTAAAGCTCACAGAAGAAACTGACAGTTTCCTGGACATTATATTCGATCCATACAAGCAATACAAAACAAGTTGTCTGGCATTGCCTTTTCTGCAGGTTTGAGTGGTGGAGGAACTAGTGTTGAAATATTGAATGTAACCAAAGTAGAGAGAGAGTATGGGGGAAATTGTCTGCCATACAGGCAGGGGAAGGGTTGGAACGGGCAGCAGAGGGCAAATACTGGGAATTTTGGTGGTAGAAAATGTGCACAGAGAAGGGATGGGTGTTTGATGATTGTATGACCAACACTCAAACATGAAAGCTCTGTATCTCACAGTATCTCACAGTGAATCAAAAAAAAGGGGGGGGTAAATCATAAAATAATAGAATAAAATTTACATTTCGAATATAAAAAAGGTAATGTGGAGTTCATGCCCAATTCAATCAGCTTAATCAATGGCTGAATAAATAGCAGTACTCCTACATTATTAAAAAATAAAAAGACATCGAATGTACATCTGTACTATGCCAGTCTCTGTATCCATTCAAGGAAAGCACCAGCAGTTAGACAAATTCCCAGGGCTGGATACATCGACCCTGGAAGGCACCATTTGTGGTGTCAGGGATCAAACCCAGGTTATGCATGTGCAGGGCACCCACCGTACTCTCTCTCCCACCTCGGCATAAGTCTGGAGCATAATCCCCTAGCTACACCAGCTTCCTGGCTATTGTCATTGTGTGCATGTCACTCAGAACCAAGTATATCAGTAGCAAATACAGTTATTTATTTATTCCCTTCCAAGGACATTTTGGTTAACACTTTACCAAATATAAAAGTCTGCAAGAAATTCAGAATTTAATTTATTATAGGATGAACAGGACAGACCATAAACTAATAACAATCAAGGCCTTGCACATTTATTTAGTACTTTGTGAAGTTTTAGTCTTACTCGTTTATGATCTCCCCAGAGCTTTATGGATTATTTACCTCTAGCCTCACTTAAAAGACAAACAGAATCCCAGCAGTTCAGCAGGTTGTCCTTTTTTTACTTGGCAGTGTGGAGGTAAGGTCATGCCTGGTGGTACCCAGCTCCTCCTTCTGCCTATTGAACCAGGGTCCACTGTTTGCAAGGCCAATGTCTTGATCCCTGTTTTATCTCTCTCGCCTTCAAGCAGACTCTCTTTTTTAGGAATGCAGGGGCACAGTCAGCTATGCTTAAGGTTTATTCCTGGCTCTGCAGTCAGGGGTCACTCCTGCCGGGATATGGGAAACCCTATGGGGTGCTAAGATCATATGGGATGCTGGGATTTGAACCCGGGTCGGCCGAGTGCAAGGCAAACGCCCTACCCGCTGTGCTATCTCTCCAGCCCCTCGTTGTACTATTGATCAGGCCTCTCAAGCATTTTCTTCAGTGGCCGAGTGCTGAGAAGTAGTCCAGGGGCTACAGGCCGCCAACCTTGCAGGCTGCCAACCCCAGCTGCAGCCTCAGAGCTAGACGCATACCCAAACAGCAAGCAAAACCCTTGAAGCCCCCTGAGTACCGCAAGATAGCCAGGATTTCAATTCAGGAGTGAATGAGCCATAGGCCCGAACTCTAGCCTTTCCCCTGGACTGACGCTCAGGTCAGCAGAACAGTCAAGTGTGATAGAGGCATACCCAGGGATGAAGAAAGTATCACAAAGTTACTTAGAAATAAGAGGAAGCAGAAAGGGGCCAGAGAGATAGTATACAGGCAAGGCATTTGTCTTCTATATGGTGGACCAGGTTCAATTCCTAACACTCCATATAGTTCCCCCCTCACAAACTTCACCCACACAGGGGGCTAGAGTGATAGCACAGCGGGTAGAGCATTTGCCTTGTACGCAATCTACCCAGGTCTGATTCCCAGCAGCCCATACGGTCCCCCGAGCACCGCCAGGAATAATTCCTGAGTGCAGAGCCAGAAGTAACCCCTGTGCCAGGAGTAACCCCTGGGGATTGCCGAATATGATCCAAAAATTAAAAAATAATAAAATAAAACACAAACAAACAATCTAACCCACACACACATAGTCAGGATTAAGCTTGAGCACTGCTATGTGTGGTTCAAGAACCAAATAAACAAGTAATAATTGGAGATTAGGGCAAAAAGAATGATGGGTGGCAGGAAATGGTGTAAGACCTACTTCCATGGTCCTCTCAGTGTTCAATTCTAACTTTCTGACTGGAGACAATTACATTTAAATATGACAGCTTATTCTTTTCTTAAGGGGGGCGAGGGGCAGGGAAGAGGGAGTACACCCAGTTGTGCTCAGGGCTTACCCCTGGCTCTGCACATAGGAATTATTCCTGGCGGGCTCAGAGGACCATATGGGATGCCGGGGATTAAACCCAGCTTGGCCACGTGCAAGACAAGCACCTCCACTGCTGTACTGATACTCCACCCCTTTGGAAATGTTTTCTTATATGCAGTGCTCAGAAAGCAAGATCCCTACCAAGGCAAGAAAGCACTCATACTTTTCACTGTGGGAAATTTAGGTCTGACTCTCAGGTCCAGTTCGGCACATTATCTGCTTTGTTTTTTTTTCTGACCACACCTGGCTCTGTGTTCAGGACTCATACCTAGTGGTTCTGGGGAACCATATGCAATGCCCAGATTCGAACCATTGTTGCCTTTCAGGTGCAAACAAGGCAAGTGCATTAAGCTCTCTCTCTCTCTCTCTCTCTCTCTCTCTCTCTCTCTCTCTCTCTCTCTCTCTCTCTCTCTCTCTGTCTCCTCACTCTCCCTCCCTCCTCTCTCCTCACTCTCCCTCCCTCCTCTCTTCTCACTTTCCCTCCCTCCTCTCTCTTCACTCTCCCTCCCTCCTCTCTTCTCACTCTCCCTCCCTCCTTCTCTCTTCTCACTCTCCCTGCCTCCCTCCTCCCTCCTCTCTCTCCCTTCCTCCCTCCTTCTCCCTTCTCTCTCCCTCCCTTCCTCCCTCCCTCACTCCTTCTCCCTTCTCTCTCCCTCCTTCCCTCCTTCTCCCTTCTCTCTCCCTCCCTCCCTCCCTCCTTCTCTATCTATCTATCTATCTATCTATCTATCTATCTATCTATCTATCTATCTATCTATCTATCTGTCTGTCTATCCCTATCTCTCTTTGTGTGTGTGTGTGTGTGTGTCTGGTGTTTCTGTTTTAATAAAGTTTTATTGGCACAAAGCCATAACCATTCATGTCTATGTTGTCCACAGCTCTTTTCCAATAATAGTGGCAGGGGACATAGTTGTGACAGAGACCCTAAAAGCCAAGATAACTCACCTCTGCTTGAAGATTGGCTACAATCCAAAGACCTTCCTTGTTCTACAATATCAGCTAACACCTCAACTTAACACCAACATTTTGTTTCCGGGATTTTTCACACTCTGTCCGTACACATTCAGAGAACATACTGGACCTCTATATCCTAATAAAAACTTTCATTAAATGCTCAGCAAAGCCAACCCTGCAGACTCCCTTCCTGTGTGAGAGCAGTTTCATTCCACAGCCTGTCTGTGCACCTCCTGAGTCTTGTTAGCACATATCCCGGACACACCTTGTGCCCTGCTTAAAACCATGACCTTGGTTTAATGAAGTTTAAGTCCCCGATAGCTGGAGATGCACCTCAGAGGACTGCATGCAAGTTTGAGTCCTGAAGGAAGGTCTGGGTTCAGTCCTAAGCAACATTCGGGCCCTTAAGCACCTCTGGGTTCATCCTCCTCCAAGAAAAAGCAGCACAGGTACCTTGGGCTCACATTTTATGGAATTACAATAAACTAAACTGAGATAAAACTCACTGTCCGAAGATGGCTTTTTAGGATTTGTATGTGTGTGGGCCTCAGAGATAGTACAGTGACAAGGCCTTGCACGTGATAGTACAGTGATACAGTGATAGTACAGTGATACAGTGATACAGTGATACAGAGATAGTACAGTGATAAGACCTTGCACATGGCTGGCCTGATTTTGACCCCTGGCACCCTATATAGTCCCCCAGGAGCAGGGCTAGGAGTAAGCCTTAAGCACAGCCAGATGTAGCCCCAAAAGAAAACAAAAATGGTGTGTGCGTAGTGTGTGTGTGTGTGTGTGTGTGTGTGTGTGTGTGTATGTGTGTGTGTGGTAACTGCCGCTTTTTTTTCTTTTTGGGTCACACCCAGCAATACACAGGTGTTACTCCTGGCTCTACACTCAGGAATTACTCCTGGCAGTGCTCAGGGGACCATATGGGATGCTGGGAATCGAACCCGGGGGCAGGGAGCCCAGGCGGCCCCAGAGCCAAGCCTCCTCCAGGTATTGACAAAGCTGTTTGAGGAAAAATTAGGTGAGGGCCTTTGCACATCATCTATAGTACAGATTTTCCCCTGAATTTTTCTCAAGCGAGCAGGAGCAGAAAAAGCTGTGATATTTACTTTTTTTTTTTTTTTCTGAGAAGCCAGCCTTGGTATAATTTGGTTCCTGTGCTTGGTCTTTAGTGGTGACACTTTGAGGCCTGTCTTAGTTTGTTCTTTGTCCTGCATAATTTTAGCTGCTTGTCATTCCTGTTTCCTCTTGGCTTGAGTCACCTCATGGTAAGACTTTCTGGGGTGCCCTTGGCCTCCCTGGGGACCACTGCCTGGCAGGATTATGCTTGCCATGTTTCTGATCCCAGCTGGCTTTTCACACACCACCCAGTGAGATCTCAGCAAATCCCTCGTGTCAGCTGTGTGCTTAGAAAATAAAAACCACTTTGAATTTTTTAACTCTGAACTCTGCCCAAGAAAAAGTCTAATACTGGGGTGTGTAAGCGGAAAGGCTTTAGCAGTGTGACAAACTTGAATCTAAGCATCAGTTTGGTCTTTGAATGGGCAGCCTGCAGGCAGTTACTTAACTGTTTCGAACCTCTGTTTTTTCACTGTGTGGAGTACATGTGTTTTTGCTTTTGTTTTGTGTGTGTGAGAGAGAGAAGGGAGTGGGGAAGGGGTGGGCTCCTGGAATAAGCCCAGGGCCTCATGTTCAAGGCAAATGCACAGCTGTTAGCTATATCCCAACACAGATTTTTCATTTTAAAAATGGGGTTGGTAGGCCAAGGAGAGAGCTTATGAGCCCCCAGGGCCCCCTGAGTACCAACAACCCAGGGTCCCCCAGCACTGTCAGTTATGACCCTGGCAATACTCTGCCTGGAGTGAGTCTCTGAGCATTGTGCTCTCGAGCACTGTGAGGTATGACCCCTATGTTTTTCCTTTTTTTTAATAATGTAGGAGTACTGCTATTTATTCAGTCATTGATTAAGCTGATTGAATTGGGCATGAACTCCACAATGGCCCGTATTTTAAAGCAATGGATTGATTGATTGGGAGTTGGGAAAACATTATTTCAGAAAGGCATAAGTCAATTTTCAGTACCAACACAGTTGTTAGGACTGAACTAACACAGTTGTAGATAACTAACACAGTGTGTTGAACTAACACACTCTTTAATCCAATTGGCCCCCAGAGGGCCCACCACCGAGAAAGCATTTTAAGTGCTTAAGTGTTAGGATGGATTTACCCATAACAGAACTCACAGAAGCCTCACCAAAGAAAGGAAATTGGGCATTGGAGGAGTAGTGTAAGGGTTGAAGCACTTGTCCTGCACATAGAACCCCTGGTTTGGTACCCAGTACTACCTGTGTTCCTTTCCATCCACCAGGAATGATCCCTGAGTGCAAAGTGAGGGCTAAATACTGAGCATCGCTGGAGCTGGCCCAAAGCCTTCCCAAAAGGGGAGGGGTGAATTATGTAAGAAAAGAAAATTTTAGAGATGACCCTGCCAGCACAGACAGCCAAGAACTCTCACTGCTGGCAGGGGTGGTCGCTTTGCTTGACCCTGAAGAGCAAGGTTTTAAATAATACAAAAAGTTACGTGCATAAACTATTTTTTTTCACTGTGGACTTATTTTATTATTACACAGAAAAAGGTGGTGATTAGAATTCAATCACTTATAAAATATCATTTATATACACATTATGTAGAACTTCAAAGTATTTTAATGATGTTGATAAATGCATATTTAAAAATTAATTATTCTACTCTCATATATTTAGAAAAAATATATATTTTTAATTTTTTACTTTTTTATTAATGAATCACCGTGAGGGTACAGTTACAGATTTGCATATTTTCGTGCTTGTGTTTCAGTCATACAATGCTCAAGTACCCATCCCTCCACCAGTGCTCATTCTCCACCACTTATGACCCCAATATCCCTCCCACCTCCACCATCCCATCATTCCCCCCCCCACCTCTGTGGCAGGACATTCCATTTTGTTCTCTCTCTCCTTTTGAGTGTTGTGGTTTGCAATATATGTATTTGCAATAGAGGTATTGGGTGGCCATCGTGTTCAATCTATAGTCTACTTTCAGCACACATCTCCCATCCCCAGCGAGTCCTCTAAGCACACTTTACCTGGTGTTTCCTTCTCTATCCGAACTGCCTTTTCCCCGAGCATGTGAGGCCGGCTTCCAAGCCGTGGGGAAAACTGCCTGGTACTCATTTCTAGTATTCTTGGGTGTTAGTCTCCCATTCTATTGTTTTATATTCCGCATATGAGTGCAATCTTTCTATGTCTGTCTCTCTCTTTTTGACTCATTTCACTTAGCATGATACTTTCCATGTTGATCTACTTATATGCAAATTTCATGACTTCATCTTTTCTGACAGCTGCATAGTATTCCATTGTGTAGATGTACCAAAGTTTCTTTAACCAGTCATCTGTTCTCAGGCACTCAGGTTTTTTCCAAATTCTGGCAATTGTAAACAATGCTGCGATGAACATACAAGTCTAGATGTCATTTCAACTATAGTTTTTTTTTTTGCTTTTTGGGTCACACCCGGCAATGCACAGGGCTTACTCCTGGCTCATGCACTCAGGAATTACTCCTGGCAGGGGACCATATGGGATGACAGGAATCGAACCCGGTCGGCCGAGTGCAATGCAAACGCCCTACCCGCTGTGCTATTGCTCCAGCCCCCTCAACTACACTTTTTATGTGCATAAACTATTCATGATTTCTTTGGCACTAACCAATCTAAAGTATTGTGTGATATCACTGTTTAGAGACAGCAGGTGTAGACCCAGTGAGGGGTGAATAGGTGAGTTTCATGCAGCTAAATTAGCAGCAAAAACCTATTTTTCTATTTTTTCTTTAAGGAGGCAGGAGATCTAATCCTCACCTGAAGCTCACCTAAAGCTGAGGGGCAGATGAATCATTCTTTGAGAACAGAGGAGAAGTAGGATGGGGATTTGGTCTCAGATCTCCTTATTTTAATTTGTTCACTTCTGATAAAAGCAATAAAGAAATTAAATAAAGTTGCCCAAAGATACTAAAGTAAATGTGTGTCTGTGTGTTTGTCTGTCTGCCTTTGGGTATATCTGTGTGTGTCTGTGTGCTTATTTGTGGTCTCTGTTTTTAGGTATGTCTGGGTGTCTGTGTGTCTCTCTGTAGGTGTGTCTATATGTCTGTGTGTGAGTGTGTGTATCTGTGTTCATATGTGTGTGTAGTCTGTCTTAGGGTGTGTCTGTGTGTGTCTGTGTGTGTCTGTGTGTTTGTGTGTGTGTGTAACTTCTCTTGGAAGCCCCTTTAGGTTCTGTAGAGCAATCAGCGGTCTCTCTCTGGAGCCTTTCTCTGGGCTGCCTGGCTAGCAGTAGGAACACCATATAATTATTCTGGGCTTTCTAGAGGATTATATCTCCAAATTCTATAATACTAATAGTCTAGTAGGAGTAGGCCAGACTGGATGGGCTGTGGCTAGGCTCCAGAGGTCTTCAGTCGCAGAAGCTGTGCTCGGGGCAGGGAGGGAAACTGAAGCCTACCCCCTCCAAGGGGCCTGGGGAAGATAGCCAGGCATGGGGGGCAAGAGACTCTTATATACATATATATATACATATATATATATTTGTACACACACACACACACACACACAAAATCCCCTGAGCTCAGGAATAAGTCCTGAGAAGAGCTGGGTGTGGTTCTAAAATCAGAACAAACCAAAATAAGCCAAAGCAACAAAAAAACAAACAAATCCCCAAATCATCAATTGTCTTTTCTAAGTTCCGACTCATCTCTTGGCAAACTCAACATGAGTTAAAGAATATCAAATGGGGGGCTGGAGCAATAGCACAGCGGGTAGGGCATTTGCCTTGCACACGGCCAACCTGCGTTCGATTCCCAGCATCCCATATGGTCCCCTGAGCACCGCCAGGGGTGACTCCTGAGTGCAGAGCCAGGAGTAACCCCTGTGCATTGCCAGGTGTGACTCCAAAACAAAACAAAACAAAAATATCAAATGGAGTCTGCAGAGATAGTGTATGTGTAGGGCCATTGCCTTGCATGCGGCTGAGGCAGGGTTCAATCCCTGGCACCCATATAGTCCCCTGAGCTCCTCCAGGAGTGACTCCTGACTGTAGAGCCAGATGTAAATCCTTTGTACTGCCAGACTGGTCCCCAAACCAAAAACAAACAAACAAACAAAAAAACCCACCAAACCAAAAAAAAAAACTCAAACAAACAAACAAACAAACAAAATGGAGCAGTAAAACCCAATTCACTCCCTTATAGTAAAGATTATAGAGTTATATGTAAGAGGATCCTGCTCAGCAGAGCCTGGCAAGCTTCCTGAGGCATATTCGATATGTCAAAAACAGTAACAATGATGTGTCTCATTTCCCTGACCCTGAAATAGCCTCCAATGCAGCACCATTGGAAAAGGTGAGCTAAGAAAGGCTGCTAAAATCTCAGGGCTAGGACAAATGAAAACGTTACTGGAACCTGTTCAAGCAAATCAGTGAACAACGGGATGATAGTGATACAGTGACAGTGATGTAAGAGGACTGCCTCAGAGCCTTAGAACAAATGCTCATGAATAAGAGTAAAGTGTCCTTCTAGAAATTGTGAAAAGAAAAAATAAAAAAGGCAACTCAAAATGATAGCAAGAATTATTAGAAGATAAGACACAGAAAAATAAATTTAAATAGCTATTACACAAATGAAAGGATATTTGACCTCACTTATAATAAGAAACATGCAAGTTAATATTATGCAAAGATATATATATATTAAAAACTCAAGTTGGCAAAAAACTGTTTTACAAATTGTTCATGAAAAATAGGAGTTGGGATATAGCTCAGCAATAGAGCACTTGCCTAGCATGTGTGTGACCTGGGGTTCAATTTCCAGAGTAATTGGAAATTACTCTGGAAATTGGGAAGAAGGGAGGAAAGAAGGGAGGAAGGAGGAAGGGAGGAAAGGAGAAGGGAAGAAGGGAGGAGGCAGGAAGGAAGGAAGGAAGGAAGGAAGGAAGGAAGGAAGGAAGGAAGGAAGGAAGGAAGGAAGGAAGGAAGGAAGGAAGGAAGGAAGGAAGATGGGAGACAGAAAGAGAGATAGCACTATTAGACACTCTCAAATATTGAAGGCAGAACTGAAGAGGGAGCAAGAGAGAGAGGAGAGAGACAGAAACAGACAGAGAGCAAAAGAGAGATAGAGACAGAGAGAGTCAGAGAGCAGGGAGAGGAGAGAGAGAGAGAGAGAGAGAGAGAGAGAGAGAGAGAGAGAGAGAGAGAGAGAGAGCTCAATGTGCTGGAGAGTTGCCCCTGGCACTGCATGATCCCCTGAGCATTCTGGGAATCAACCCCTGAGTACTGAGCCAGTACTAGCCCCTGAGTACTGTTGGGTGGAGCCCCCAAATAAAATAAAACTACAAAATTTTTTTGGCAAATATATAAAATGGTACAACCCTTGGGGCAGCTCTTTGGCAATAACTATCCAAATTATAAATGCATTTCCTTTTTCACTTAGCAATTTCCCTCCTGAGAATTCATTATTTTTTTATAGAGATCTATTTAAATGAGCATTAAAGTACAGATAAACTCATTATTGATTGCAGCTGTGTGGAAGCAGGAGCAAGAAACTGGAATACTGTAATGTCCATTGATATGGCGGGAGAAATTAAACCCTAGTAGTTCTACCCAAGATTACTGTATCACTGTATCACTGTCATCCTGTTGATCATCGATTTGCTTGAGCGGGTGCCAGTAATGTCTCCATTTGTTTTAGCCCTGAGATTTTAGCAGCCTCTCTTTACTCATTCTTCCCAGAGGTGCCACATTGGAGGCTCTTTCAGAGTCAGGGAAATGAGACCCATCATTGTTACTCTATTTGGCATATCAAATACGCCAAATAGGGAGAGCTTGCCAGGCTCTGCCGTGTAGGCAGGATGCTCTCGGTATGTTGCCAAGTTCTCTTTGAGAGTGAAGTAAGCTATAAGAGGTCAGATGGCCACAAATGCGGTCGCACTTCCAGGAGCATTGTTTTATAGTCTCTGGATCTTTGCCATTGATGGGATTACACCATCACCAGGGACAGTTTGTGGAGGCGGCTGCTAAGCTACTGGAAAATGGGGGGTCTGGGTGGAGGAGGCCCAGTCCTGACCCGAGCAGGCTTAGAGATCTCAGCCCCGGGTCCCGCACATTTGGGTTCCTCTGCTGGTTCCTTTATGTGTGAGACTCATCCGAACATGTGGAGAGGCGCCTTGAGCATGATTACAGCTGTGAAAAAGAGACTGGAGTTTCATGTCCTAAGTTCCATGTCCTAAGGAATTGTCACAGAAAAACTATTACGTGAAAATACAGGATGTAAAACAATCTACAAAGCATATTTCAATTTCTACGTAGAAGGAAGGAATAAGAACACATTTATACTGGAACAGAGAGAGAATGCAGAAGTTAAGACACTTATCTTGTACATAGTTGACCCAGTTTGATCCCCAGCACTGCCTATAAGCTCCAGAGCATGACCAGGGTAAGCCCTGACTTGACTCTCCCAGGTTATGACCCAACCCTGTTCCACTCAGAAAGAAAACATATTTATACTTGGTTTAATATGCACAAAAATGTGCATAAAACCTCACTTCGTGGGGTTTGGGTCAACAATGTGTCTCATGTGCAATGGTGGTCCCTATAAATGAGCCTATTTAGCCCAGTGTGGACTAGATTAAACCATCTGGGAATGTATAATTACACTCTGATGTTCGTACAAGGATGAAATCTCCGAAGAATGCATGTCTTAGAACTTGTTCCCATCATTAAGTGTTGCATGACTGTAAATACCAGAAGACTGGGAGAGGGGAGATAGTTCTAAGGCCCAGAGCACACGATTTGTCTGCAGAAGGCCCAAGTTTCCTTACATGACACTGCAGGTTACCTGGAGCACTACAGGGAACAATCCCCTAATGCCAAGCTTCGAGTTGTTCCAGAACAAAAACAAGAAACAAGGCAGACGATGCAAGAATTCAGTAAGTATTTGCATATAGGAGGCTGTAGGTTGGGAAAATGAATACATGGGGTTAGGAATCAAACAGGACTCTTGGGGGCAGGGCAAAAAATATGCTTATTTTGCAGGTGGTCTCCACACACCACAGAATATGGCTCTGAAGCCATAAAAAATTAAAAAGTATATAAAATAAGACTCTTAAAAAACTTCTGCACTTCAGGCTGGAGCAATAGCACAGCAGGTAGGGTGTTTGCCTTGCACGCGGTCGACCCGGGTTCGATTCCCAGCATCCCATATGGTCCCCTGAGCACCGCCAGGAGTAATTCCTGAGTGCAGAGCCAGGAATAACCCCTGTGCATCAACAGGTTGACCCAAAAAAGAGAAAAAACCTTCTGCACGGATATTGGGGATAGGGGAAGGTGAGTAGGTGGGCCATCCTCAAGCAAACTCAGGAGTTATTTCTGGCTTTGTGCTCAGGAGTGACAAAGCATATGGGGTAGGGAGCATACCCCTGGATGCTGTAGGGTTACTCCTGATCACTGCTAGGAAAATCCTATTTTGGGGGGCGTGGGGTGGAGAGCATACCCAGAGATGCCCAGGGGTTACTCTTAGCTCTGGAGTTACTCCTGGTGGTGCTCAAGGGACCATATGGGACTCCAGGGATCAAACACGGATCAGTCCCAGGTCAGCTTCATGCCAGGCAAGCTTCTTACCCAGTGTACTATCACTCCAGCTCCCTCTCCTGGAAAATCTTAAAGCCAAGCCATATTTTCTGTGCGATCTGACTGGCATGGCATGCATCTTACTCTCAGACAGGAGCTAAATGCATACTTTCTACCTATCCAAGAATGAGTTTGCTATTTTGAGTGCCAAAAATAGGAGCAACAGTGGAGTCTATCAAAAATGATCACAGAACCTCAGACTAACCTCAAAGCAAGAAAATTTTCATTCTTAAAACGGGAAGTAGAGGGGCTGGGACTACAGTACTGTGAGTAGGGCATTTGCTTTACACACATCCAACCTGGGTTTTATCCCCAACACCACATATGCTGGTCCCCAAAGCACCATCAGGAGTGATCCCTGAGTAGAGCCAGGTGTAAGCCCTGAGCGCTGCTGGGTTGTGCACACACCTCTCCCCCCCCACCCCCCACCCCTGAAAAAAAAAAGAAAAAAAGAAAGCCCACACAAAACAAACAACAGAAAAGAAAAAGGAAAGTAGAAAGTAGACCGCTGAGGCTCAATGACCTTGAAGGGGAAAAAGAAAAACTTTAAATGTGTTCCTTCTTTGAACTCTATGAAATAATTTAATCCAGCTTCCTTTTCAGGGATTTCTATTTGATATAGAAATTCACATACAATGACTCAGTGAGGCCGTGAGTGAGGCACTCCTCTACCCTGGTCAGGATAAACCTCACTCAGTCTAAGAACATGGCTTCTCAGCAGAAATCTCTTTTGCCATCACCAATTCTGGAAGAAGAATGTGGGGAAGATCACCCCAGATAGACCACTGCTAAAATGACTTTTATGCCAAGAAGTCAATAAAAAAATGTGTTCATCTATGCTTTCACTTGCTGGGTCTGCAATAATTTATACAGAAACACCACCTCCTACTGCAGGATGCCTGATTTATAGGTTGGGCATCTGTTTCAAATAAAGGGCTAGAGTGGAGCAGCAATCTATGTGCTAACAAAACAGAGGACTCATTTCATCAGTCACTTTCTACTTATCCAATATCTCACACTGAATTTCCTTTAAATCCAGGTCCATTTCTCTCTTCTTCAGAGTTTGTCCTTAGATGCTGCTGCTAAGAACAGAAAAACACATATATACATCAAGCTTTTAAAGGCCTCCAAAATAGCAGGAGTAAACCCAGTCATCAGTCTAGTTTTCCTTTCTTTGATCCTAAATAATTTTGGAAAGCCTTTTATAATAGTTTCAGAGGAAAATTCTGGGTGCATGGGGGATCTTGGGGTTACACCGCAGTGCTAGCTCTATGCTCAGGGGTCACTCCAGGCAGCGTTTGGCAAACCGTATTCAGGACTCAGGGGATTGGATCAGGTGCAAGGCAAGTGCCTCACCCTGGTACTGTTTCTCCAGCTCAGAAAGGGATGATTTAAATGCTGGATGTTCTTAGAAAGCCTCAGACTCAGAAATTTGAAAACAAATGGATTTTGTTCTGCTGCTCTCTATTCCCTTGTTGATAGTAGACATTACTAATGGAAGAGGGGGAAGACATTACTGATTGGCTCTTTCTGCCTCGAGCCCGCTTGAGGTTCCTAGTGTACTCTCAGCCCACAGTCCTAAACAATTTCTATTAAGGAGCAGCAATTAACAGGCAGGCTAAACTAGTTGAATCCAATCACTCTTTATTTTTATACCGGGCACATCTAGCAGTATTTGGGGACCATTTTCAGCTGTGCTCTGCTTGATGCTGGGGGACTTGGAGTCCCCCAATAGTGGCATGCTTTCTTCACCACCGTTTTCTGTTGTTTTGAGGTCATAGCTAGTTTTGTTCTCGGGGAATGGTGCTGGGGATTGAACCAGGATTTACTGCATGCAAGGCAAATGCCTGTATTATATTATAACTCCTATACTATTTCTCTAATTCTCATTTTAAATATGTAAATTTTCTTGTTTTGAAGTCATTCTGTGGTTCTGAGATCATTTTTGATAGAATCCACTGGTGACCATTCTTTCAGCACTTGAAATCAGGAAACTCATTCTTAGATTCATTGGATGAGTAGAAAGTATGCATTGAATTTCACAGCTGAGAGTAAGATGCATGCCTGGCAAGCCAGGTCACAGTCTAACAGAAGTTATGGTCTGGCTTTAAAATATACCAAGTGCAGGTGCTGGAGCATTAGCACAGCAGGTAGGGTGTTTGCCTTGCACATGGCCAACCCAGGTTCGATTCTCAGCATCCCACCCAGTCCCTGGGCACTGCCAAGATGATTCCTGAGAGCAGAGCCAGGAGTAACACCTGTGCATTGCTGGGTATGACTCAAAAATTTAAAAAAATTAAAATAAAATTTTATTTTATTATTATTTATGGCGGCTGGAGTGATAGCCCAAAATGTACAGTG
Source organism: Sorex araneus (assembly GCF_027595985.1). Taxonomy (NCBI): domain Eukaryota; kingdom Metazoa; phylum Chordata; class Mammalia; order Eulipotyphla; family Soricidae; genus Sorex; species Sorex araneus. Next base: position 63,025,469 of record NC_073305.1, on the reverse strand, counting down.
TTTTCCTTGCACAAGGCTGACCTGGGTTTGATCCCTACTGTATGGTCCCCAAGCGCTGCCAGGAGTAATTCCTGAGTGCAGAGCCTGGAGTAACCCCTGAGCATCACCAAGTGTGAAGCCCTCAAAAAAATTTACCAAGCAGGGGTCGAGTCAATAGTACAGAGGGAGGACGCTTGGCTTATCTGCGGCCAACCTGGCGTCCAACCTCAGGACCCCATATGGCCCCCCAGCATTGCCAGGACTGATCCCTGAGTGCAGAGCCAGGAATAAGTCCTGAGCACTGCCAGGTATGACCAACCAACAAACAAAAAATAAAACCAAAGAAATTTTACTGACTAGTGGGCCATAAATATATATTACAAAGCACAGAATTCAAATATGAGTTCTAATTTATTTTTGGAAGTCTCTGTTTGCTTTTGGAAATGTTGATATTTTCTTCATTTTGATTTTATTATTTGAGTTGGTATTATGTTTGTATGCTTCAAAATAAAGATGAGATCAGGGCTGGAGAGATAACATAGGAAGTAAGGTACTTGCCTTGCATGTGATCAACCCGGATTTGAATTTTAGGTACTACCCAGGATCCCCTGAGCACTACCAGAGGATCTTTCCTGAGTACAGAGGCAGGAATGACCTTTGAACAGTTCCCAGTGTGGCCCCAAACAAAGCAAAATGAAAACAAGATAGGAGAGATACTACAGGAAGAAAGGATGCAGCCTAGCGTCAGATGGACTCCTGTTCACTCCCTGGCACTGCATGTGCTCTGCCGAGCACAGGCAGGAGTCACTCCTGTGCACAGAGGCAGGAAGAACTCCCAAGGATCCGAGGCATTTCCTGACACCCCCCTACCCCGCATAAATTTATAAATTAAATAACTGACTATAGGTGGGGAAAGAGACTGCCATGGCGACATAAGGAGTCAATGATGCCCCTAGACCATTCTATGCATTTGGAGTTCTAGAACTGTCCTTTACTTATTCCAACATGTAACATTCAAAAGGTCAAGTATGAGTTTGTTTCATACATATATGTTGTTGTTGGTTTTACAAAGTTATCCTGCTTTTCTCCAAAAGAATTCATTACACACTGAAATGATCCCAATTAAAGATGTCTTTCAAAGAAGGACTTTATTAATCACGCCAGTACAAATGATTCAAAAGCTCCTGGAAGCCTGCTGCTCTAAAAAAGCATTTTGTTTTAGCAATAATCTTCTTTTCCCATCAAATTTGCTTCCTTCTCAAAGAAGACAGCATAATTGTTATTAAACAGGAAATTACTTTTCATCTGTGCTAACACAAAGGACTGTACAATGAGCTTGGAGGCTTGGGCAATACCCTCCATCACATCTACACAATGAAATGGTAAAACTGCTGTTGCTGTTGAATCAATTCATTAAAGTGCTTATTATATTCCAACTGGGGTTTATATTTTTCATTTGCCTCTGCTGCAATTTCTTAGAATTACAGAATGTCAGAACCAGATGGGACCTTAAAGTTTATCAGATTGAACAATTAGAGGGAGCAGGAGGAGATTGTTACCTAGAAATGACTTGTCCAAGGTAACAATTAACAACAATTTATTGACCAGAGAGGTGAATCTTGGAATATGAAGCCAGGGAGATACTACTGTAGGTAGGGCACTTGTCTTGCATTGAGCCAACCTGAGTTCAATTTCTAGCACCACCTATGGTCACTAGAACCCCACCAGGAATGACCGCTTTAGCACAGACCCAGGAGTAAGCCCTGAGTGAAGCTGAGTGTGGTCCCAGGACTAAATAGATAAATGTTTAGCACTATCTATAGAGTTACCAAGACAAAAGGGCCTTCACAATTCTTGGCTTATAGTTCACTCTAGGTGGTCCCTCAGCCTCTTACCCTTAGGTCTTTCCATGCAACTCGCTTTCTGGGCCCTCCAAATGCCAGAATAATCAAGTCATGCCCTTTTCAGAATGTTTAATTGTGCTGGAGTAGGTGACATATTGCTGTTTTTCAAATCCATAACAAACCGACAGTACAGAATGTCTAAAGGTTTGAAATCCCTAGAGAGCTACATTTGCAGCCTGGAGCATGTTTTCAGAACACTGAATGGTTTTATATTGGTAAACTGGGGCTAGATCTACTTGCATAGTGATGAGCACATAGCATGGAATATTTCTCCTAAACCTGGTACTTAACTCTAGGTGTTTTAGCCTCTATTCGTCTCTTGGTATTCCTTAAAGAGTTATTCTGAAATTGCTACAAATTAATGATAAAATTAACATTAGAACCTTAGTGTCATCTAAATTTTTGTCATTAAAAATATATAAAGTGTTGTACTACTGTATGACTGAAATCTAATCATGAAAGCTTTTGTAACTGCGTATCTCATGGTGATTCAACTTATGTACATATAATGTTATATATGTTATGTATAAAATAAAATATTATATATCAGTTCGGATGAGCCTCACGCATGAAGGGACCGGCAGAGGAACCCAGGTGTGCAGGACCCAGGGCTGAGATCTCCAAGCCTACTCAGATTGGGACTGAGCCTTCTCCATCCACACCCCCCATTTTCCAGTAGCTTGGCAGCCACACCCACAAACTGCCCCCAGCGCCGTGTAATCCCACCAACGGCCAATATCCAGAGACTAAGACCAAGCTCCCAGAAGCTAATACTCTATTCTCCCTCTTGGAGAACCTGACAAGCTACCAAGAGTCTATTGCCCGCATGGGAGAGCCTTGCAAGCTCCCCATGGTGTATTCCTATCCCAAACACAGTAAAAGATATATACATCCCTCTCGGAGAGCCTGGCAAGCTACCGAGAGTATCCCACCCACACAGCAGAGCCTGGCAAGCTATCCATGGCGTATTCGATATGCCAAAAACAGTAACGATAGGTCTCATTCCCCTGACCCTGAAGGATCCTCCAATCATTGGGAAAGACGAGTAAGGAAAGGCTGCTAAAATCTCAGGGCTAAGTGTAATAGAGATATTACTGGTGCCCGCTCGAGTAAATTGACAAACAATGGGATGACAGTGATACAGTGATATCAGTACATAATATAATGTAGCACTGTAGCACAGGCGGGATACTCTCAGTAGCTTGCCAGGCTCTTCAAGGGGGAAGGAAGAATCGAACCCAGGCTGGCTGCATGTAAGGCAAATGCCTTACCTGCTGTGCTAAAAGTTAACATTATATATATATATATATGAATTATAGAATTTCAGAACCAGATGGTACCTTACAGTTTAATTTTGGGGACCCAGAGCAATAGTACAGTGGCAAGAGCAAGGGTAGGGTGTTTATCTTATATGTGGCAGACCCAGGTTCAATCCTGGCATCCTGCATGGTGCCCCCAAACTCCACCGAGAGTGGTCCCTGAGCACAGAGTCGTGAGAAAGCCCTGAGTACTGCTTGCTGTGGCCCCAAACAAACAAAAATGTAAACCTTTGTTGTATGTGCACATATATCCATCCATACATCATTGTGGAAGTGATTCCATGATAGATCCAGTTGAAATTAAAGTTGATACAGATTACACACAGCATGTATGCATTTTTATAACTTGGAAGAGTTTAAGCCATAATACTAACAAAATGATGATTCAAATTTTAGAAGAGCTTGTACTTCTAAAATTTGGAGTAGAGGGTGGAGTCACACCCAGTGGTGTTCAGAGTATCTAGTTTGACCAAAGATTCATCTGGTGGGTCTACACTTAAGAGTTACTCCTGTAAGAGTTAGGGAACCAGATGGGTTGCTGGGATCACACCTGAGTCAGCTGTGTGAAAGACTTATCCATTGTACTGTCTCCAGTCTCCAGAGCTTTTGCTTTTTCAATATAGTTTAACATGTTTCTGATTTTTTACACTCAGGATATATATATATATGTATATATATATATATTGGTTTTTTGAGTCATACCTGTCAATGCTCAGGGGTTACTCCTGGCTCTGCACTCAGGAATTACTCCTGGTGCTTGGGGAACCATATGGGATGCTGGGAATCGAGCTATTACTCCAGCCCCCTCTCTTAGGATATATATTAACAATAAAACTGGATTATTAAAAAAACAATAATACATTGGAATTAAATCTCAGTGCTTTTATCTTTGTAGGTGTCTTTTGCAGTATGCTAAATTAGCTTTCTTGGAAATAAATGAGCCACAGATAAAATTTTATATCTTTATATCTTCCAGTAATAACATTTATTTAGCTAAATAAATTCAAAAGGTGATTATTTTAACATGCAACCAACATAATGCCACTAAGATAGTTCTATTCCTTTCTGTTTTGACTTTCTATTCCTTTGCTTTTTTCCTCTATTTCTATTTCTTTCGGCTTTGACTTTCTCCATATCTTTCATATGACACATTTAATCAATTTAGATTAATGAACTTTAAAGTGCGAAGCGACTACATATAACTAGTGACTGCTGCAGAGGGCTTGCTCTTTTAGAACAATCAGACAGAAAGGTCATTCTTTATTTAGGATATATATAAAATATATGTATACTGCAAATATATACTGCATGCAGCCAACCCAGGTTCTATCCCCGGCATCCCATATGGTCCCTCAAGCATCACCAAGAATAATTATTGAGTGCAATGCCAGGAGTAGCCCCTGAGCATTTCTGGGTGTGACCCAAAAAGGTTATTTTTGGAGATAAATGGGCTTAACTTGCAGGATTTTTAATTTCTTTGGTTGTCTGATTCTGTTACAATGTGTCATAAAATGAATGTTATATTGGTAATTTTAAAAAGACAATTTTCAGACTGGAGAGAAAGTATAAGAGTTAAGGCACTTGTCTTTGATTTTGCTGACCCTGTTAGATTCTCCGGTTCACGTATGGTCCCCTAAGCACCACTGATATTGAATCCTGAGCACAGAGCCAGGAATAGTCCCCAAGCACAACCAAATGTGGCATAAACCCCCCAAATAAAATCCCGTTGCTCATCAATTTGTTCGAGCGGGCACCAGTAACATCTCTCATTGAGAGATTTATTGTTACTGTTTTTGGCATATCCAATACGCACGGGTAGCTTGCCAGGCTCTGCCTCGCGGGCTCCATACTCTCGGTAGCTTGCCGGGCTCTCCGAAAGGGGCGGACAAATCGAACTCGGGTCGGCCGCGTGAAAGGCGAACGCCCTACCGCTGTGCTATGGCTCCAGCCTTCCAAATAAAATAAAATAAAATAAAAGGCAATTTTTGCTGCCATGCTCACAGCCGACCTTCACAGGCTCATCTGAACCCCCCACACATGAGAATGAATTCGCTAAAAAACCCACGTATTTGGGACCAGTGACTGGAAACTCCAGGCTTCAAGTAGTAGGGGATGGGCGATCTCCCCCCATCTCCTGCCCTTCAGGTTTCCTGGCAGTCATGCCCAAGAACTGCCTCTGGGTGACATTTAAGCACATTAATGGCCACGACTCAGAGACTCACAAATGAATTTTAGAAGAGAGCAGCATGCTGCAGAGATGCTTCTGGACCCCAAATATTTAAAAAATCTTAGAATTCCAGGAGCACTTGGGCACTATAATAGCCACACAGCATCTCATACTATTCATAACAAGAAATACAAAAGAAATTACTTAGCATCTGCTTAGCGACAGGTTTGGGTGGTGGTGGGAAAATTAGAAATAATGGTGGTGGAATGGTGTAATGGTGGGATTGGTGTTAAGATATTGAATGTAAACAATTACTGTGAACAAATTTATGAAAATAATTTTTTAAAATTTAAAGTGAAAGGCAATTGGGAGTTTTGCATTTTGGGGGTTTGTTTTGGTGTTTTTGTTTTGGTTCCACACCTGACTTAGGTTTTTAGTTACCTGGTTTAGATTACCCCTGGTTCTAATCTCAGATCACCCCTGGTGAGGTTCAGGGGAACCCTATGCCAGGGGCCAAACCAGGAGCAACTGCATGCAAAGCAAATACTCTTGTACTATTTCTTTGGCCACATTTTGTTTACTCAAAAAAAAAAAAATCTGGGATCAGAGTGATAGAACAGCGGGTAAGGTGCTTGCCTTACTTGTGGTCAACCTGGGTTCAATCCCTGGCACCATATATATGTTCCCCTGAACACTACCAGGCCTTGATCTTTGAGTACAGAGGCAGAAATAAGCCCTGAGGATAGCCAGGTGTGCCCCCCAAATGAACAAAAATGTTTAAACTTTGGGACCAAAGAGAAGGCACAGCAGGTAGGAGAGTTACCATGCATGTGGCCAACCTGGTTTTGATCCCTGGCACCCACTATGTATTCTGAGCCCACCAGGGGCAATTCCTCAGTGCAGTGCCAGGAGTAAGCCCTAGCAATGCTGGATGTGGCCCCAAACAAACCAATAGTGCATAAAATCTACCACTGAAGTGATGCCTTTCCTTAAATAAACATGCCTCTGATGAACCCTTATCATTACTTTCAGTTTCAGTGGTTGACAGGAGGGGTCAAAGTCAAACATTTCAGTAGCTGCAATTTATGCTGATCCCTGGAGGAAGTAATAGGACAGTAATAAAAGGCCACACATATCAGAGATCACCTACTGCCCCTCCAGAGGCTGATGGATATTATCAGGGTTCCCTAAATAATCAAATGACATGTATCAAATATCTGAGTCATTTTAGATTTTTGTTTTGTTTTGTTTGGGAACTGTATCCAGGGGTTCTCAGGGCTTATTTCTGAGGCTCTGCACTCAGGATGGAGTTTGGGGGATCATGGGGGTGTTGGAGATTGAACCTGGGTCAGCTGTGAGCAAGGCAAAGCACCTTACCCACTGTACTATCTCCCACGCCCCTCACTTTTTAAGCTCTGCATTCAGCAGCTATTTCTAGAACAAAGAACACTAGTTGTGTTTTGTAGTGGGATCCTCAGACCGTGAGAAATCACTCACTTAAAGCCTTGCCTAGAAAAAGGCTGTGCTTTTTTTGCATGTGGGGATTAGATGGAAAATTCAGGTTACTGAGCAGCAAGGAAAGGCTCATATTTTGTGCTTTTGTTATCTTTTCTTTTACGACTGAGGTATGCTGTTCCACTGTTCCTAATTGTCCTTATTTCTAACAGGACTAATAAATCACCAACTTTTGTAGCTTGTTGCCAGACCTAAGAAAGTGCGGTCAAAGGGAGTAGTAAGAGGGAGCTCTGCAAATTCTTCCCACTGGCAAACCAAAGCTTCTGTCTAGGGTCAGGAGATGGCTCAAAGGGCAGAGCACATACTTTGCATATGGGACACAGGGGTTCAATCTATATTACTTTTAGGTCCTCTGAGTACCACCAGTACCACCTCTGAGTAGCCACCAGTCAGGAGAAGCTTCTAAGTATCTCCTGGTGTGGGCCCCCAAATAAACCAAACTTAGCAAAAAATAGATCATCCCTAAACCCAAAACTCCTCAGATGTTTGACTACATCTCATCAATGGCCACTTAGCTTCTCTAAACTTCCTGTTCCTTGTCTATAAAATGTAGCAAATAATAGTATCTATGTTAGTAATCATTTGTGGATTCAAAAAAATTCAATTCCCATTATAGGTCAGAGTCTGTGCCAGAGAATTAACAAGTATTTATTAAGCATCAATCATGTATCAGCTGTGATTGTCAACACTTAGTTATTTGCGTATCAGCTATCCACCTTATGGAAAAGTATCTGAAAATGTGAACTCTGAGTGGGGTTTTGTACTTCCCCGGTGAAGTTCACAGACTCCCACGTGCTAAATCTTGGGCCCACTGTCTGTCAGGGTGTCAATCAAGCTCTTCAAGCCCATAGTCTCGATGACTGCAGTCGGAGAACACAAACTAACTTCATCATCAGTCTAAGTGCTTCATAACTAAGAAGGCAAATATGTCTTGTTTCAGAGTCACAGGAGTTTTGATTCACTCTTACTTTGATGGTCTGCCTGACATTTATTTCTCTTTCTATTATCTAACAAACATTAGGAATCAGAGCAATAGTACAGTGGAGTAGGGTGCTCCCAATGCACATGACCAACTCATGTTTTATCCCTGGCACCACATATAGTCCCCTAGCTTGCCAGGAGTGATCCCTGAAAGCAGAGTCAGGAGTACTCCCAGGTATGACCCTACAACAACAATCAATAAACAACAGAAAAGACATACGCATTAGCTAGTTAAATCACTAGACATCACTGAAAGTAGACATGGAGGGTCTCATTCTCTGCTACTGGCACCCCCTCCATATATTCTGCCTCCATCTAACCTTCTACTTCCAGGACTCTGAAACTAACAATGAAAAAACATCTCCACTATGTTTTTTTCTTCTCTTTGACAGTGAGGTCTTAATGTGTCTTCAACTTTGATCATGCAGTTTAGGAGCACAAACTCCCCACACCTGTGAGGTGGTGCACATCACAAGAACAAAAACAGCCAGTGTTGGTGCAAGTGAAGGGGAAGGAATCTTTATCCACTGCTGGTGGGAATGTCAACTGTGTTCAACCTTTTTGGAAAGCAATATAGACACTCCACAAAAAACCTGAGAGTTGAGCTTCGTATATCCCAACAATTCTCATTAAAGCCATCTACCCCAAGAGCCCCAACTACATTCTGAAAAGACAGTTGCATCCCTATGTTCATTGCAGTATTGTTCATGGTAGCCAATATCTGGAAACAACAGAAGTGTCCAGGAGTAGGTGACTAAATAAAGAAACTATGGTGCATATACACAATGGAATGCCATTTGGCTATAAAAAGAGCCAAAATCATGCAATTTGTTGCTACATGGATGGAACTAGGGGGTATCATGCTGACTGAAGTTAGCCAGAAGGAGACAGACCGATAGAAAATGATCTATCTCATGTGAAATATAGGGAATCATAATAAGAAACAAAATAGATGAAAAAAGGCAACAGAACCTGGGAACAGGCCTACAGAACTGAGTTTACCATGGCAGGGAGACCTGAGGGTGAGGGGAGCCTTGGGGGACCCTGAGATAAAGATGGGGGAAATTGTTACTTCAGTGGAGGTTCTGGGATGGGAACATTCTAAAACCCCACCACTAACAATATCGTAAATAGTGGTGACTAAATTTTTTTTTATTTTAAAGGAACACATACTGAATTAAAAGCAAGAATACATACTGAAAGAAAAGCAAAATAAGTCATAGATTCCTGAAAATGGTACTTAATAGAGACTTTATCTCTAGAGTCAGAACACACGGGTTGCTAAATAAAAACCAGAATGTACTAGATCCTGTGTAAGTATTTGTTAGGTTAAGAAAAGTTACCTTTTATTTTTGGTACTTATTAGAGATTAAGAGAGGCCTTGCTTTCTGACCAAATTTTAGTCATAAACATTTATTGTTCTATTTTCTTTCCCTAAGCCTAAGAAACCAAATCTTCCCTTTCTTTCCACTGTTTGGACATAAACTCTGTAAAGCCAGCAGCATTTAGTTCAAGGAGTTGCTTTAATCACTCGACAGAAACTTAATGTCTGAAACACTTCTGATATGGGTCTACTCAAGTTGCAGCCTGGGTTATAAGCAAGCAGTGGACTTGATTGCAGATGACCAGCTCTGAGTAATCAGCAGAAGCCAGCCATGAGCACAGTAATTCAGAAAGGGCAGAGAAAGCAGATCCAGGGCAGGAAATCACCGGCAGTTAATGAGAATCAGATGCCATGGAATCTAGACCACAGTGCTCGTCCTGATCTCTGAGCACAGGGAATTCCATCCATGAACAGAGCATATTTGATTTTATACAGCACTTTCATCCCCCTAAAGAATCCCAGAAGGATTTCAAAAGATTTTCTGGTTCCTGGAAGCTCGGTGATGTCAAAGACAAACAGGGACAGTGTGTTGTTACTCGTCTCAAAATATGCCAAAAGGAAGGTGTGAGCCGAGCAGGCATGCCAGGAGAACCTGACCAGGTAGGAAAAACAGATTATTTTTCTGTTTCAGATGAAGGTTTGCTCACAAAAGAAATCCAAGTATCATTATATCACAGTGGCAAGGGTAGGGGTGTGGCTCAGTAGAATGCCTTGCTTGTGTGAGGCCCTGGGCTCAATCCCAGAAAACACACACACACACACACACACACACACACACACACACACACACACACGGATATGCTGCAGTACCTTGGAATCCCTATCTTGTACACATATGGTCACAAGTTCAAATTTCCCTGGTAATATAAGCAATTTCCCACCATGCCACCCACTGGATATGAGTGAGCCCCACAAAGAGGGTTTGACCTTTTCACAAATTGAAAAGGTGTGTGAGCACCATGACCCAGAAGTGTGACCTCTGGTGAGCATGTGTGTGAGCTCCACAATTAAGGGAGTATAAATCTTGGAGGGTCCTACTATCTGTGAGTACCACAATCTGATGTATGACTGCTGGTGAGCACCACAGCTAACAAATGTTCAAGCACCATGGTTACACCCCAGTCATTGTGATCACATCAATAATAATGAAGGGCAGGGGGAAAGGAGAGGGAATTTGAAAAAATCTTGCCGGGTGGTAATGTTGTTTTCTTTTGTTTTGGATTTGGAGCACACCTGGCTGTGTTCGGCACTTTCTCCTGGCTTTGCACTCAGGGATCACTCCTGGAAGTGAATGCAAGGCAAATGCCTTAACATCTGTGCTCTCCTCTAACTCACAAAAGGGAGTGTGGGGCCGAAAGATAGCACAGCAGGTAGGGAGCTTGCCTTGCACATCGCCGACCTGGGTTGGATCCCCAGCATCCCATACGGTCCCCCCCTCCCGCCACCCCCAGCACAGCCAGTAGTGATTCCTGAGCACAGAGCCAGGAATAACCCCTGAGCATTGCCGGATTTGGCTACAAAACAAAACAAAGACTTTCCAACAGATGAAGAACCACAGTTAGGAGATAACTGAGTTTAGTATAACATGGAAAACTATATAAATAGATATATTTATATATACAAGCAAAACAAAACTTCACAAAATATTTCTTACCCTTAATTGGGACTGAGGAAATAATATAGGGGATAGGTGCTTGCCTTGAGTATGGCACACCTAGGTTCGATCCCTGTCCCTCAGATGGTCCCCCATGCCCCACCTGGAGTGATCCCTGAGCACAGAGCTAGGGATAATCCCTAGGGACCACTGGGTGTGGCCCCAAGGCAAACAAAAAAATACCCTTTATTATATGTAATATATTCTGATTTTATCTATTCTAGTTCACATACTTTAAAACACTGATCAACTACCCAATTGGTCAATGTAATGACTTATTTATGTGTTGGATATGATGTGTTTAAATTCATCCACTGAAAGAGAAAGACTCTGGTACCAGACACTTCAATTCTACCAGAGCTTATGGCCCTAGGATATTACCTTTCAGGGCACAAGTCTTCTGGGATTCTTCCAGTTTTAACTTCCAGAGATTTTTATGGATGACACTTGTCACTTGCGAATAGTTCAAGCAAAAATAGGCTGGAACCATCCTCATCATGTGCTGAGACTATTTTCAAATTCCTATTTTGATTCAGAGCTGGAGTTAATGGGAGAGAGAAAGTTCATTTTCTTACAGTACTAAATGTAGCTGTGAATGAACCCTGCACTAGTCAGAGCTTTGGGGATTGTGTGACCCGCCATGCACCCGAACTTACTGGTCCAACAATGGGCTAGCCCTGGGGTCACTGGTGGCAACACTGCTGACTCCAGGCACTGGGTGATGCCATCTTAACCCATCTGGTGTCCACCTCTGAGCTCAGCTCTCCTCTTTCTGGGCTTCATTCTTAGCAGTTCCGGAGAGAAGCCCTCCTTACCCCCCAGGCAGTGTAATGGGCCAGAGTCACCAAACTGCCTGGACCTGAGAATGACGCGATGTTGCAAAGGAAAAGAAAGGACCATTCCAAAAAGGAGTAAGCGTTTTAATTTTTGTTTGTTTGAGGGCTATGCCTGGTAGTTCTCAGGGATCACTCCTGGTGGGGCACGGGGGGACCATATGAGGAGCCCATATGGGTTGACCAAGCACCCTTCCCACTGGACTAACTCTCCAGGCTCTGGAGCAAGTTTTTAAGTACAAAATTTGAAAAGTGACGACTATGGATTTCTCTCCCGCCCTCCAGCCAAGCTATATCTCTTAGGAAATCTTTTATTGAGGGGGTCTTTCTGGGGCCACTCCCTATCCCGTGCTGGGAGGGAGGTAACTCCTGGCAATGCTCACGTGGTGCCAGGAATCTACCCAGCGTCTGTGGCATGCAAGGCATGTTTTCACCTCTGGGCTATGTATCCGTTCCCTTCTCCCAAGCCTTCAAGTGCCCAGTGAGCACTGACTTTTTATCACTACCTTGACAGACGATTTTTTCATAGAGCAAAATCCTGACATTTTCTGTCTCCAGTTGCGTCTAAAAGTTAGAGGCTGTGGCAAGGGATTCTTTTTGCTTTCAGATGGAAAAGTTAATGTGCCATGAACTTCTGGTCATAAGTTTAAGAAGTAAAAACCCTCTTTAGGCCTTTTGGAAGTCATCTCTCCAACAATATGCTTATGTGTTGTGTCTTTATGTCTAATGTTCTCTCTGATGGTGCTACTGAGGCTTTTGCAAACATTGTTTCCACCTACAGGTCACCTTGGATTAACCAATGTATTATCGTGTGCTAAACTGATGGGTTGAACTGCTGCAGTTACTAATACTTACGCTGCAGAGGACATAGGGCAAAACATACATACATGCACACACACATGCACACACACTAACACAATTTTGATTCAATTCTGACAAAAATGAAGGAAGCATATGAGAAAGAAGACTTAAGCAGGATTATTTTTCTGTGTTTTGCTGATCACATTTGTCTTCTGGGAAACAAGGCCAGCAAAGCTGTGCCTTTCAGACTCTGCAAATATTATTGCTATCTACTTGAGGTGATTAACTTGCTGAAACAGAAAATAAGGAAAAACAGGTAACTGGGGAGTAACGTGACTCTTCCTTTCGAGTTATGTCTAATACTATTATCAGTGCCAGAATTATGGGTTTTCTTTTTTTTGCTTAATTTTTGTTTTCAGTTTGCGTGTGCGTGTGTGTGTTTGTGTGTGTGTGTATGTGTGTGTTTCGTGATTTCCCATGAAATAGTTTTGTTCAAATTGGGAAAAGGCAGCCTTTCTGTAATGCAGATACATTTATCACCTTTAAGAAATTGACAGTTTTCCTTTGGTAACACTATTTTGCCTTGACAAAATACATGTTTATGACTTTATGAGTATCACATATTGAGCAATAAAACTTGTGCTTTTCCCACTCCCTAGAATATTTCCCCTTCACTTTCCCTGGAATTTCTTCTTTCTTTTAATTATAAGGTTTTTTTGCTTAAATATCAGACCATAGTCATTTAAAATTGAACATGCGCTAAGGTAAAGTTATCAGACAACCGATCAATTCAATTTCTGGGTATTTGTAGAGAAATGAAGACCTAAGTTCAATGAATGGTCATAACAATTTATATGACAATCCTTTGCTTGTTATAAGTATATAAACATATTTTTTGTTATAAATATATAATTTTAATGAAAATATTCATATATTTGTCAACTGAAAACTGGGTAAGCACAATGTGAGATAGTCATACAGTGGAATACTATTCAGTCATAAAAAGGGGGAAAGTAGTGTTTGTTGCTACAATGAGCAACTAGAAACTGTATGTTAAATAAAGGAAGTCAACATAAAAGATTATCTATTGTGTGATTCCATTAAACATGAAATGTCCAGAAAAAGCATATTTTATGGGGAGTATGATAGTAGATTAGTTGTTACCTATAACTGGAGGTGGAAATAAAATTAATGTTAATAAAAGGTCCGCAGGAACTCACAGGATGATGAGACTGTTCTAAAGTTAGACTTTGGAGGGCTGGGGAGATCGTGGAAAGATTAAGGTGCTTCCCTAGCATGCAGCTATGGCTGCTGCAACCCTGTTTCGAATCTTGGCCCTGCATATGTTCTTTAAACTCTGCCAAGAGTAATAACTGAGCCCCTGAGCATCCTGGGGGTAGCCTCCAAACCACACAGAAAAAGCAAAAACAAAGTTGGACTCAAATGATAGTTATACAGCTCAGTAAATTTAATGAAAAGTGTTGGCGTGCATTCTCCCAAACTTCTCCTTCCCTTCCCTTTGATGTTGTTGGGCTGTCTGGGAATCACATATTTAAGGTGCTAGGAATCACAGCAGCAGTTTCACTGGTGACTTCATTTGAACAAGTGGGGCACTGCCACGGATAACACCCTAAAAAGAGGTACTGTGCCACTGAACCATCTCCCGACCAAGCAGCCCACACAAAACATTTTTTTCCTATTTTCATTTGGGACCACACCCCGTGGTGTCCAGGAGCTGCCCCCAGTTCAGTGAACTTGGATTGAGGTCATTAGGCTTGAAGACTTCAGGTCATACATTCCAGACTTTGAATTATCTTCCCAATCCTACATACACCCTGCCCCCCAAACACATTGAAGAGTAGTAAGATCAAGCCTTTCTCAGGCCCAAGATTTATTGAACTTCTTATATTTTCTCATCAGACTTCAAAGTACTTGACTTTGGTCTAAGATGTACATTATGGAATCTAATTTCAGCTGTGCCTCTTACTAGCACAATCCTCAATAAATTACTTTTCTTCTTTAAATGCATTTTAAGAAAATTAAAGCACCATGATTTATAATAGTGTTGATATCAACTCTTTGGACTGGAGAGAAGCGATAGTGCAGTGGGTAGGGTGTTTGCCTTGCATGTGGCCGACCAGAGTTCAATTCCTCGGTCCCCCTTGGAGAGCCCGGCAAGTTACTGTAAGTATCCCTCCTGCAGGGCAGAGCCTGGCAAGCTACCCGTGGAGTACTCAATATGCCAAAAACAGTAACAACAAGTCTCATAATGGAGATGTTATTGGTGCCCGCTCGAGCAAATCGATGAACAATGGGATGACATTGCTACAGTGTTACAGTGCTATCAACGTTTTGGGCATATAATTTCGTGCACCCCACCTACTAGCAGTAGGGGCACTACTCTAGTGGCACTAGGTAATTTTTCAGCACCCACTCCGCCCTTAATTTGCATACTCATTTCTATTGTCAGACTCTGAAGGTTTATTTTCATTGGTCATTGTGTATTCCCTGACCATGTTTCTTTACATTCCATTGAGGTAATTTAGTATTTGTCTTTCGCGTCACTCAGACTAACTCCAGTTCCATTTAAGTTACAGCAAAGGAAAGATTTCTTCTTTTCTCATAGCTGGATAGTATTCCATCGTGTATATATACAATGATTTCTTTATCTACTCATCTTTTGTGGGGTATTGGGTTGTTTTCCATAGAGGCTGAACCAAATATCAGTCCCAACAGCACTGAATAAGGGTTTCTTTTTCACTGTATTCCAGCCAGCATTGATTGTTTTCAGTCTTTTTGATACAGGCTGAAATGAGGTGATATTATTTTGTCATTTTTTAATTTACATTTTCCTGATAATCAGTGATGATGAACACTTTTGTATACCCATTGGCCTTCTGAATGTCTTCATTGGGCATCCTCTCCCAATATTTTTGGTGGCATTGTTTTTCTGTTGTTGATTTTTTTGTTTTGTTTTGTTTTTTTGACTACACCTGGTAGTGCTCAGGGCTTACTCCTGGTGTTGTGCTCAAGAATCACTCCTGGCAGTGTTTAGGGTCCCATGGATAAAATACAGGTGCAAGGCAAGTGCCTACCCTGTGTTACTATTTTTCCAACCCTTGTTGTTGATTTCCTTAGTGCTTTACATATCTTGGATATTAGTCCTTTGTCAGATGGATGGTGTGAATATTTCTACTTTTCTTTTGTGTGTTTTTTCTTAAAAATAGATTTTCTTTAAAAAATAGTGTGTTTTTTTAAAAAACAGCTGTCTGCTTTTACAAAGCAGAAACTTTTTCATTTGGTGAAGCCCCATTTGTTTTCTTTTGCTTTTTTTTTAGTGGTATGGAATTATCAAATTGATGATGTCTCTCAGTCAATATCATAGAGAGTTCTGCTAACATTTTCTTCAATAAATTTTATAGATTCAGGTATAACATTGAGGTCTTTAATCTACTTTAAATTAGTTTTTGAGCTAGGAATGATAACTCTGGACAAGATCTGAGGGTTAAAAGTAGGTAAGGGATATTCTTGATAACCTTTCAGTATCAATATTGCAATTCCCAAAAGGGGGCGTGGGGAGAGAAAGAGAGAGAGAGAGACAGAGACAGAGACAGAGGCAGAGACAGAGAGAGACAGAGAGAGACAGAGACAGAGAAGAAGAAGAAGAAAAGGCCAAAGAGGCAGGCAAGGGGTAGGGGGTTGGGAGTGATGGGAAGGAACGTGGGGACACTGGTGCTGGGAAATTCACACTGGTGGAGGGATGGGTGTTGGAATATTGTATGACTGAAATTCAATCATGAATGACTTTGCAATGCTCTAAAAAGCCATAAAAAACCAAAAAAATAAATTAGTCTTTGAGTCCTATGTGGCGTATTCGATATGCCAAAAACAATAACAACAAGTCTCACAATGGAGACATTACTGGTGCCTGCTCGAGCAAATTGATGAGCAACAGGACGTTTGTTTGACTTGCGTGGGTTTGACTACATGCAAGCAAGTGCCTTACCCCCTGTACTATCTCTCTGACCCAGAAATTTCCTTTTCAGTGATATCTCTGCTTTTGGTATCAGAGAATTGTTAGCCTTGTGGAAACTTTTAGATAGAAATAACTTCTTTAACTTTCTTAGAGAGTCTGAGAAAAATAGTAAGTCGTCCTCAAAGATCTGGAAGAACACATTAGTGAACTGGTCTGTATGTGGCTTTTGCTTGGGGAGGAAGACCTTTGACTATTGTTTTGATTTCTGTGCTAGGAAGTAATTGGTCCATTCAGATGTTCTACATTCTCATAGTTTGACTTTAAATTCTTAAAACTGAATATCTTAGAGGGGAAAAAGTTGCATGAATGGATAAGGTTCTTGGGACATTGGTGGAGGGAAATGGGTATTATGGTGGTAAGTGTGGTGTTTAAATGATATATGCATGACACTATTATTAACAGTACTGTACATAATGGTGCCTAAATACAAATGGTGAAAAAAGATGGAATACCTTTAATATTTCAGGGGCCAAGTCTATTAATACAAATTATTTGTCATATGGGATGCGGAGATGGATGAAGGCCTTTGCATTTGAGATTCCTGGATTTCATCCCCTGCACTGCATGGTCCTCTGAGCACTCTCGGGAGTGAACACTGAGCCGGTGAAGCACAAAAACAAAACAAAAAAAGGAGCAAAACCAATAAAACTAAATAACTACTTTTTTCATAGTCTCTAAATGTGATCTTTGAGTTTTTTATACTGAAGTAGACCATGCATTCCAACCTACTTTTCTATCTGTACCACAGCAAACATATTACACAGATCTCTGGGCATGCATGTGTAGTAAGAATTCTAGAGAAGGCTGCTCACATTCAAGTCTACTCTTGACTGTGTGACCAGAATAAATTTGTTTACCCATATTGGTCCATAATTAAAAAACAGGATTCGTGGGGGGTGATCAAGTTTCTTGTCAAGATGAAAGGTGATGGTGTAATTCATATTGATGTGTAGATGGTGCTTTGAAGAGTGGTAAGAGGTCAGCTGGTCTGTAAGTGTTAGTGATGGTCTGTAATAACCCATCCACAGACAGATACAAAATAACATACCTCTCCTTTGGACTTCTTAGGCTTGATTGAGTCCAGTGCAGACCAGCATCACAACCCACTGGGATTGGAGATAGTCTCCAACACTAATATTGGCATGACAGCTAAACAGCTTGGGTGTTCTGCTTCTGTCAAAAGATGATGTAATGGCTCCTCAAAGTAGGCTTTTAAAAGAAGATTACAATAGATTGTCGTTAATTTTTTAAATTAATTTATTCTTTTATTGAATCACCATGTGGAAAGTTACAAAGCTTTCAGGTTTAAGTATCAGTCATACAATGCTCGAACACCCATCCCTTCACCAGTGCACATATTCCACCATCAAGAATCACGGTATACCTCCCCCCTCCCCCCACCTCCCCAGCCCCCAACCCCACCTGTGTAACTGATAAATTTCACTTTACTTTCACTTTACTTTGATCACATTCAATATTTCAACAAAAAACTCACTATTATTGTTTGGAGTTTCTCCCCCTAAAGTCAGACCTGCTGAAAAGGAAGCATTTGATAATTTGTTTTCCATTGCTGAGAATGAAGAGATATGAGCCACATGGTTTTGGGTTTCTGTATTTTAGTATTTTAGTAACTAAGTCCAGAGAAATGTATGCCAGAAATTGCATCATTGCAAGCTTGTACCTCTCAGCTACTTTATATTCCACATATGAGTGCAATCTTTCTATGTCTGTCTCTTTCTTTCTGACTCATTTCACTCAGCATAATACTTTCCATATTGATCCACTTATATGCAAATTTCATGACTTCATGTTTTCTGACAGCTACATAGTATTCCATTGTGTAGATGTACCAGAGTTTCCTTAACCAGTCATCTGTTTTGGGGCACTCTGGTTTTTTCCAGATTATGGCTATTGTAAACAGTGCTGCTAGATTGTCTTTTAATAACTCTGTAAACTCCTATACTATCATTGATTACACAAATGTATTTATTAACTTTTCAACTTGTTTATTTGATATAAAAATTGAATACCAGTAGCCTCGATGTTGTGGATTAAACACAGAACTAAATTCAACTCCTGCCCTCAAGAGGCATTTGATCAGAATTATGTTTCCCACACTTCTCTGGGCAGCAGAGAGACCTGGAGAAATAGAGTGTGGCTCAGAGGAGGAAGATTTTAGCAGAATCTTGGAACCCTGTTACTTTCCATCAATTCCTTTAAGTTACTTGTAAGGTAGTTTTAAAAATGCTTTAAGTGATGTAAAAAATGCATAAACACTTCTGCAGAAAATGTTCTATTTCCAACCATCTGGAATATGCCTTCCATTTTCCTCCACAAAGTCTCAATATAGTGTTCTAGGGACTAAATCTCCCAAACTCTTATTAAGAGTTTCTTGTTTTGAGGGCTGGAACAATAGCACAGCGGGTAGG
The DNA here is from genome assembly GCF_027595985.1 of Sorex araneus. Lineage (NCBI taxonomy): Eukaryota > Metazoa > Chordata > Mammalia > Eulipotyphla > Soricidae > Sorex > Sorex araneus. Next base: position 63,006,467 of record NC_073305.1, on the reverse strand, counting down.
GTGTTTGCCTTGTATGCAGCTGAGCCAGGTTCGATTCCCAGCATCCCATATGATCCCCTGAGCACTGCCAGAGTGGTTCCTGAGTGCAGAGCCAAGAGTGATCCCAGTGCATCTCCAGGTGTTACCCCCCCCCAAAAAAAAAAGAGTTTCTTGTTTTTAGTAACATTGGCACTATGATCAACGTATAATGTTTCATTTGTTCACTTATTGAAATCGGTATGGTGGGAGATTTATAAGACAGAGATACACTAGAGTTTCTGAATCAGAATCTCCAGCTCTTCAAGCCGAGGCTTCTGAGTTTTTCACAATCTTCCTACAGGGTGACTCACTGACTTGTTTTCAGGAGCCACTGCTCTAGGGCTGAGACACCAGAGAGAGGAAAGATGGCAAGACCAGCAAGAAGGTGTCTGCTAAGATCTGAGTGAGCCAGAAAAGAGGAAAAATAGCCAACAAAGATGATCTTGTTTTAACCTCTCTGAACCAATGATTGTTCCTTACCATCAAAAAGGACTACAGACCAAAAGGATTCTGTTACTCTGGTTAAGAGTTTTAAGAGGGGAGATTATTCTAGATTATTTGGATGAAGGGAATGTCATCTCAAGTAGTCTCAGAAGAGGCAAGGAGAAGATTTAACTGCACATTTAATTGTAGGAGAGGAAGAGGATCACATGACCAAAGAATGGGGGAAATAAAATGTGAAGAATAGAAGGAAGCAACCATAAACCAAGCAACGCAACAGCTTCCAGAAACCAGGCACGGCAAGAGGCACGAACTGCCTTAGGCCTCCAGAAAAATTCAGCCCAACAATGGCTTGATCATAATTTTTAAGGCTTTTTTGTTTGTTTCAGTTTCTGTGGTTTGGGGTGTGACCATACCTTGTGATGCTTGGGATCTATTGCCAGCTCAGTGCTCGGAGGATCAAGTGGGGCTGGGAAATTGAACCTGGGCCTCCTTCATGGCTAGGTACAAAGAGAAAAATTATAGACAAACCCAATTGTTGATCTCATGATCCTGTTAAATTATCTCTCCAGCTTTTGATGTGTGTGTGTGTGTGTGTGTGTGTGTGTGTGTGTGTGGCAGAAGAGTTGGGCCACACCTGGCAGTGTTCAGGGGCTAATCGTGGCTCAGGGGTCACTCCTAGTGGTACTCATATGACGTACCCAGGGTCAGCTGCATGCAAGGCAAATACCTTAACCCCTTTACTAGTTCTCCCACCCTGACTCTTGATTTTAGACCTCTAAGACCCATTTCAGATTTCTCTAGAAACCTAGGAGAAGAAATCTCTTTTGTTATAGTATTCAAGAAAAAAAAATCCCAAATACAAAGGATTTTAGAACAGAACGAATACAGAAATACGTAGGAGAATAAAGCCATTAAGATTAATCATATAGGGGCTGGAGACACAGAACAGTAGTTAAGGGTCTACCTTGCATGTAGCTAACCCTAGCTTGATCATCTCTACCACCCATTCCTCAAGCATCATCTGCTGCAGTTTGGAGGCCCCCGCATTGCCAGAGTGGCCCGGGTAAACCCTGGCACCAGCAGGCCCAAGCAGCACTACATCTTAGACCCTTGGCACGCTTGAACGAGAGCCACTCGGCAGGGTCCCCAGGCCTCTAAGCACACTAAGGTAGCCCACACACAAAAAAATTAATGGGAGGCTGGAGCAATAGCACAGAGGGTAGGGCATTTGCCTTGCACACGACTGACCCTGGTTTGATTCCCAGCATCCCATATGGTCCCCTGAGCACCGCCAGGGATCATTTCTGAGTGCAGAGCCAAGAGTAACCCCCGAGCATCACCAAGTGTAACCCAAAATGAAAATTAAAAAACAAGATATACAGGAACCGAGAGCCGCGGCACGAGAAGCAGAGCCTCCGCGCCTATTGACTGTGATCCTGAGGTCTCCTAACCCATTTTGGCACCAGAGCGGATTCTTGCAGCCATGCATTTTGACTGTGAACTGAGCTACAACCTTGTGCAGCCCGGGGAGGGATTTTTCTCCCTCTCCACCCCATTTTACTGAGCGAAAATGGCGGCAGCGGCAGCAGCCACTCGGTGAGAGCCACCCTCTAAGACCCCTCCACCAGGAGGTAGGACTTTCTTTAGTGACGTAGCCTGTAGGTGGTCCTGGGAGGGGAGGTGTTCCCGGCGCGCCTTCCGCCCAGAGATGAACCGAGAGCCGCGGCACGAGAAGCAGAGCCTCCGCGCCTATTGACTGTGATCCTGAGGTCTCCTAACCCATTTTGGCACCAGAGCGGATTCTTGCAGCCATCCATTTTGACTGTGAACTGAGCTAAAATATTAGAAACCCAAAACCGCGCGGCCGCTATCACGGCCGCGCGGACTCAAAGTCTTCACTCTTACCAATGAAGAGAAATTATTAGATGTTGCCTATTCGGCAGGCCTGATTGTTGGGGAAAATTTCCAATCAATAATAGTGAGTTCTGTATGGAAATATGAAATGTACTCAATATATAGAGAGAATAATGGGAATATCATTAGCTACTTAGATGGGGGGTGGGGTGGGAGGGGGGTGTATTGGGGTTCTTGGTGGTGGAACGGGTGCACTGGTGAAGGGATGGTGGTTTAATCAGTATTTGACTGTGACTTAAACCTGAAAGCTTTGTATTTTTTTCTTGTTTTCACGGTGGTTCAATAAAATATTTCTTTAAAAAAAAAAAACGAGATATACAAGCTAAGAAAGGAGAGCAAGTGAAAGGGATAGCTCATCGGGGTGAATGCATGCTTTGTTGCAGAAGGTTTGGTTTCAATGCCTAACACCACATAAGCCCTTGACATCATTGGGAGCAGCTTCCCAAAACAAGTCAGGAATAGTCCCTGAAAACCACCAGATCTGGGCCCTCCCCCCAAAAAAATTTTTTTTTCAGGAGAGATAAAAAGAACATGTCTTCATTTCTGCTCACAGACAGGCACTGTTAACACCAGTGAAGGGAGGAGGTGAGGAACTGAATGAGGGATGAGGGCTGGTGCTCGGGGATGCGCAGGTGAAGACGGCCAGCAGGGAGTTGGATGGCAGGTTTCAAGTCTCAGTCTCATCATTTGCAATAAAGGCCAGAATGCCCTGTTCCGTGCCCGGTGGCGGTGAGACCACAGGAGGCAGTCTGGGCCGAAGCCCTGCAGATGGGAAAGGAGATATTTCTGTGATCTGGCTTGGTTTCCCAGGAAATGCCTACTGGCAGAATGCAGAATCCTAACTGGAGCAGTCGAGAAATTGGTGGCTAACACCAGCTAAAGTTTCAGTGGCTGCGGACTCAGAACCTGGTGGAAATTGCTTCTGTTGACTGCAGAGGAGGGCACAGGCCGGGCAGTGGTCAGGACTTTCCAATGGAGTCAAGGCTCATTAACTGGCACAAAGGTTCACTGAGGCTTTCTGCTGCCCTCTTTCTAAAGAGCTTGGGAAACAAATGAAGAGCTTCACAAGATTTCCAGAGGGAATCTTTCTTTCTTTCTTTCTTTCTTTCTTTCTTTCTTTCTTTCTTTCTTTCTTTCTTTCTTTCTTTCTTTCTTTCTTTCTTTCTTTCTTTCTTTCTTTCTTTCTTTCTTTCTTTCTTCTTCCTCCCTCCCTTCCTTCCTTCCTTCCTTCCTTCCTTCCTTCCTTCCTTCCTTCCTTCCTTCCTTCCTTCCTTCCTTCCTTCCTTCCTTCCTTTTCCTTCCTTCCTTCCTCCCTTCCTTCCTTCCTTTTCCTTCCTTCCTTCCTCCCTCCCTTCCTTCCTTCCTTCCTTCCTTTTCCTTCCTTCCTTCCTTTCTTTCTTCCTTTCTTTCTTTCTTTCTTTCTTTCTTTCTTTCTTTCTTTCTTTCTTTCTTTCTTTCTTTCTTTCTTTCTTTCTTTCTTTCTTTCTTTCTTTCTTTCTTCTTTCTTCTTTCTTCCTTTCTTCCTTTCTTTCTTTCCTTCTTTCTTTCTTTCTTAGCACTTTATTTCCTCTCCTTTTTCTTTTTATTTTTCTATCCCTTCACCAGTGAATGTTTCCCCCCACCAATGTCTCCAGTTTCCCTCTCATCCCCACTCCTTGCCGGCATCTGTAGCAGGCCCTTTACTTCTCTCTGTCTCTCTGTCTCTGTCTCTGTCTCTCTCTCTCTCTCTTTCTCTTTGTCTCCTTCCTTTTTTTAAAAAAAAATTTAAGTAATGTAGGAGTACTGCTATTTGTTCAGCCATTGGCTAAGCTGATTGAATTGGGCATGAACTTCACTGTCTCCTTCCTTCTGTTCAGATATTACAAGTCTTGGTTCAGCCTCGGGAGGTTATAGGAATCTGGGCATTTATCCATTTCTTTGAGGTTCTCTTGTTTTGTGGCATAAAGATTCTCAAAGTAATCTCTGATAATCCTTTGAATTCCTGTGGTTTCTGCTGTGATGTACCCTCTTTCAGTTTTGATTCAGTTTATTATGGCGATCTCTCTCTCTCTCTCTCTCTCTCTCTCTCTCTGTCTATGAGTCTTGCTAGTGGTTTATCGATCTTGTTTAGTTTTTCAAAGAACCAATTCTTGGTTTCATTGATATTTGTGATTCCAGCTCATTAATTTCTGCTCTAAGTTTTATTATTTCCTTCTTCCTGCCTGGGGTTCTTTTGTTGGTCATTTTCTAAGATCATATGCTGTGAACTCAAGTAATTAATGTGACCCTTTCTTCCATCCTGATGTATGCTTGCAAAGCTATAAACTTTCCTCTTAATACTGCTTTTGCTGTATCCCACAAGTTCTGGTAGCTCGCATCCTCAATCTCAATTGTTTCCAAGAATCTCTTGATTTCCTCACTAACCCACTGCTTATTCAGTAATTAGCTGTTCAATTTCCAGGTATTTGATTTGATTCTCTGTTTCAGTGACAAGGAAATGTTGCAGTCCCAAACTACTATTTTGTTGCTACCAATGTCCTCCTTGAAGTCTATTAGCAGTTGTTTTAAACATTTTTCTGGAACCTCATTGGGTGTATACGTATTTACACCTGAAAAAAAAAATATATATATATCCTTTGATTAATAAGAAATGACCTTCACTGTCTCTTGTAACCTTTTTCAGCCTAAAATCTATGTTGTCAGATACTAGTATCACCAACCCAGCTATTTTTGAGAGAGTTATTTGCTTAAAAAATTGTTTTCCAACCTTTTGCTTTGAGTCTGTGTTTGCTCCAACTATTCAACTGTGTTTCCCATGGCCACCAGTTAATTCCCCCCATTCAGGGAAAGAGGAGACCACCACCCACTAAGCTCTCCCAGATCCCTCCCAGGCTGTGAGGGGGCGATACTGATAGTTTGTTAGAAAGAACCACCTCCAGGGTATCATAGGCACCATGGGAAAATAGCACAAAAATCCACCATGAAGAATGGATGATGATAGGAGCCCTGAAGCCTCAACAAGGAATATCCAGATACGTAATATCTCTGATAAAGAATTCAGAGATTAAATAGTAAGGATATTTCATGAGCTCAAAGAAACAGTGGAATGGACATCCAATAAAATGCAGGAGGATATAAAACAGTGGTACAGACAGCTAATAAAAACAGACAGCCAATGAAGTACATTAGGAAATGAGAGCAGAAATAAAATTACAAGCAGAAATGGCATTAATTAAAAATTCAATAGATGAAATGTAAACCTCAATAGGTGACAGTCGAGTTACAAAGCTGAAGACAGAATCAGTAAACTTGAGGATGAGATGCAGAAAACCTCCAAAGAACAGCAAAATATCCTCAAAATAACTCAAGGCCAGAACAGAGAACTGTGGAATGAATTCAAGAGAAACAACTTAAGAATCATCAGAGTCTCAGAAGGACAGGGAGACAACCCAGTGAGATAGTAACAGCTAAAGACATTATTGCTAAAAAAACAAAAAAAATATCCCAGAACTGATAAAAACAGGCATTCTGATACAAGAAGCCTGAAGGGCACCCCCTAAAGGAGATACTAATAGAAAGATTCCAAGACATATTCTAATCAAAATGATGAACACCATTGATACAATACTGAAAGCAGCAAGATCAAAATTATGTACAAAGATGCAACCCTTAGATTTACAGCAGACCTATCATAAAACACTCCAGGTCTGAGAACAATGGTAGGGTACAGTTAAAAAAAAGCTTAACAAGGGGCTGCAACGATAGCACAGAGGGTAGGGCTGCCTTGCACGCAGCCGACCCTGGTTCAAGTCCCAGCATCGCATATGGTCCCGCGAGCACCATCAGGAGTAAATCCTGAGTGAAGAGCCAGGAGTAACCCCTGTGCATCGCTGGGTGTGACCCCCCTCCCTTCAAAAAAGGCAAAAAAAAAAAACTTAACAGAATGGAGGTTTCACCCGATTTGAAAGAACGATACAAAAATTCATGAATAAACAGCTCAAACTTAAAAACCAATCTTGAAAGAAAAACTTCAAGGGACAGCTGTAAGGTAAGACAGATTCCACAAACACAACAGTCCTCTAAAGAAAGATGGCACAAAACCCATGACAATAATCTCTCTCAATGTCAATGGTCTATACACACCAATTAAAAGACACAGGCCGGAAAAATTGATTTAAAAATGGAATCCAGCACTCTGCTCTAGAGGGAACATTTAAATGCTTAGAAAAACGCTCCTCCCAATCACCTTCAAACTCTTAAAAAGCACCATTCATGGTCCAATCCATCCGTGACTTGCAAACGATTTCTAATTCTTTATTAAACAAGTGTTCAGGGCAGACCAGGGAATACCTTTATTTTCTGGTTTTATTTCCTGGATATAGTGAACTGTTCATTTAGTTTGGGTCACCATTCTGACCTTCTGCTAATTCTGGCTTTCCTGGATCAGTCCAAATGATGATCACCTGTCCTTGACATCACAAGGGAACCATAGGACTACAACCCCCCCTCAGCATTTTCTATCTCAAATCCACCATCTCCATTCATAGTCCTCTTTTATTTTCACATTCATAATTCTAATCCTAGGAGAGAGGGATCAATCTCAAGTGGTAGAATACATGCATAGCATGTGCAAAACCCTGAGTTCACTCCTTGGAATCTCATGATCTCCAAGTGTGGCCCCTATTAAGAAAAAAAATTGGGGAGCTGGAGCAATAGCACAGCGGGTAGGGCATTTGCCTTGCATGCAGATGACCCGGGTTCGATTCCCAGCATCCTATATGGTCCCCTGAGCACCACCAGGAGTAATTCCTGAGTACTGAGCCAGGAGTAACCCAAAAAGAAAAAAAGAAAAGAAAAAAAGAAAGAAAAAAAATTAAGGGAGAGGGAAAATGAGAAGGCAGACTGGAAGTGACATAAGGCCAGAGATGGAAGGTTCTAGATACTTTATTGGTGATAAATTTGTGATAACTCTGCATCGAAAACATAAATATTAACACTATTACAAACCTGTAGTCTAAACTATGATCGCTTAATTTAAAAAGATTAAATTTTAAGAAAAGAAAAGGGAAAATATCCTAGTTCTAACTTCCATCCTTGTTCTTTTCTTTTCTTGGCTTTTTGTAATTAAAAAAAAAAAAACCGAATCAAAGTGACTGCTGATTTAAGAGTTTGAGAGGTTTTGTTTGTTTGTTTTTTAATTTTTGTTGTGTTGTTGTTTAATTGAACCACCATGAGACAGAGCATTACAAAGCTGTTCCTGATTGGGTTTCAGTCATACAATGTTCCAACACCCATCCCTCCACCAGTGTAATTTCCCTCCCACCCCCTCAAACCATCCCCTACCCCCACCTGACTCTATGACAGGCATCTCTCTTCTCTCCTTCTCTGTTTTTCTCTCTCTCTTAGTTTAGGCATCATGGTTTGCAATGCAAATGCTAAAAAGTTATCATGTATATACCTTTACCTACTTTCAACGCTCAGTGGTTGTCCAGAGTGACCATTTCCAGCTAATGTCATAATAGACCTTCCTCTATCTTAACTACCCTCCATCTACCACACACTTGTGGGAATTTCCAACCATTTACCAGTCCTCCTGGCCTGTTGTTCCTGGCCTCGGATATTAGTTTTATATTATATATCCCACAAATGAGTGTAGTCATTCTATATCAGGCATCTACAAAAGGATCACTGAACAGTGTTAATAGCCCCTGAGGGTCAAAGCAATGGTACAGTGGACAGGGCACTGGCCTTGCACACAGTGGACCTGGGTTCAAATCCCCAACATCTCATATGGTCTTCTAGCACCATCAAAAGTGATCCCTGAGGGGCTGGAGCAATAGCACATTGGGTAAGGCATTTGCCTTGCACTCGGCTGACCCAGGTTCAATTAAATGAGCTTTGCCTGCAAAATACACTTGGGAGAGATCCTAGCATCCCATATGGTCCTCCGAGCACTGCCATTAAAGATTCATGAATGCAGAGCCAAGAGTAACCCCTATGCATGGCTGGGTGTGACCCCAAAAGAAAAAAAAAGCGATCCCTGAGTACAGAGCCTGTAGTAAGCCCTGAGCATCACAGGATGTGGCACAAAGGCAGGGGAAAAGAGAAAGAGTAGCCCTAGAGCATTGCCAATGTCACAACACTCCTCCTGCCCCTCCCTACATTTCCTAGGAAGAAAATTAGACATATGAATCAATAACTTTATTGATATATCATTGACCTAACACTGATATGATATTCATCCTTTCAAGAAGTTAATAGTACTCTTTTATCACTCCCAATAGACTTCCCCACAACTTATTCTGGAATGGTCCCCAGGAAAAACAAAAAGACTGCAAAGAATAACACTCAATTGTAAGTGGCTTCTTAAATATTCAGAAGGGCACTGGATTAGAACATGAAGGGACAAATGATGCAAATAGGAATAGAAACAATGAAAGGTCAGTACACAATGCTCCCCTGGTATCTCCATTGTAACGGACTCTAAGCACACATGGGTGCTTTCTGTCAAGGGAGCTTTTGTTTCTCTGGAGCAGTTTTAATTGCACCAAGGATACGCTGAGTTGGGTATTTTCAAAACAGCGACTCTTCAAGCAGGAGAGAATGCAGTGGGCAGGGTGCTTGCCTGGCACGCAGCCAGCCCAGGTTCAGTCCTCTGCATCCCATATGTCCGGCCCTGCTCGGAGTGATTCCCTGGACACAGAACCAGGTGTAAGCCCTGAGTGCAGCCTCCAAACTGAAAACATAGACTCTCAGAACAGGGATGTAGCTGGCGAAGTGTAAGCTCCTCATGCATGAAGAGACCCTGGGTTCAATCTCCCACCAGATGGAAGCAAAGATAGAAAAATCTCTCCCGAGTGTATTTCGCAGGCAAAGCTCATTCAGTCAATGCAAGGGAAGCTTTCTCTAATGAAATGAACATTTTCATTTTGAATGAAATGCTGTTTTATGACCTTTCAAGAATCCTGGGCTGGAGCGGAAACTTTTAACAGACTCTCAGGACTGAAGAGATTAGGATGACTACGGCCCCACACCCAGCTTGCATGGAAAAGGAAATTCTCCTCAATAAGTGAACAGAAAGCTGAAGTTATGGTCTTCCCCTAAATACTGCATTATTTGTATTGAAAGAGCATATAATTAATTCTCTTTGTAAAAAATGCTGATGAGACTTGGGCAGGTAGGAGAATATCTCCCTAGGCAGAGGTGCATGCTTAGACTTTGCAGGAACTGTGAGCCCAGTTTGAAGCCCAGTATCCCCCAGCCCCCATCACGGCCATTGCAGCTCCAACAGTGCTCCTGGGACTCCTGGTGGTACCAGCGTGAGCAGATACAGGGCATAAGCAACTACCCTGGGGCCCAGCACGGAACCTCTGACCAGAAGTGTGGAATACTGTGAGTGACCCCAAGCCCCAGTCCTGCTTGGGTGGGAGTCTCCTCCAGCCTGCAGTTCAAAACTGGTTTTTTCTGGTGCTTGAACACATGTAACCTGCCCAGGCCTCAGGACATGGTATAGATCCAACTCCACCTGGCCAAACACAGAGATTGAGCTGAGTTTTATTTAAAAGCCTGGACCCAAATCCCAAAGGATCTGCTTTACTATGTGGCTTTAGGTTAGTTCTTTCCCCTGAGGAGCAACAATTCTGTCTGTGTTTGGAATATGGTTATGTCCGGGTTAGAACAAGTCAACAGAAACACAGTCCCCAGAATTGGTAACTAACTAAGGACAACTATCCGCAATGAATTCATCTCATGTGTGGAAATACTGCATAAGAGAACCACAACTGATTTCCTTAAGTAGACTGAGCGGATGCCCTTACAACAGTTGGGTTTGGTTTTGTGTTGCATATTCAACTGAGCTTTCCCAAAGCTCAGCACATTTCAGTTTGGCAGAAGTGAAATGAAGGAGTTTTCAGTATCCTAAAGAGCGAGGGAACGAGCAAAGAGAAAGAAATTGTGTATAAAAGTATGTGTGACTCAATGGAATACTATGCAACTGTTAGAAAAGATGAAGTCATGAAATTTGCATATAGGTAGATCAACATGGAAAGTATCATGTTAAGTGAAATGATCATAAAGAGAGGGATAGACATAGAAAGATTGCACTCATTTGTGGAATATAAAGTAACATAATGGGAGACTAACACCCAAAAACTAGTAGAGATAAGTACCAGGAGGATTACTCCACAGCTTAGAAGCTGGCCTCACATGCTGAGGGAAAAGGCAGCTCAGATAGAAAAGGACCACCAAGTAAAGGGTGCTAGGAGGGCCCATTCAGGATGGGAGATGTGTGCTGAAAGTAGACTATAGACTGAACATAATGGCCACTTAATACCTCTACTGCAAATCACAACACACAAAAGGAGAGAGAGAGCAAAAGGGAATGCCCTGTCACAGAGGTGGGGTGGGGTGGGGTGGGGTTGGGGGGGGAGGGGATGGGGGTGGTGGGAGGGATGCTGGGACCGTTGGTGGTGAAAAATGGGCACTGGTGGAGGTATGGGCACTCGACCATTGTATGACTGAAACGCAAGCACAAAAGTTTGTAAGTCTATAGCTGTACCTCACAGTAATTCCCTAATAAAATTTTCTTAAAGTATGTGACTTCTGTTAAATATAGTAAAAAAAACACTCTATTGAGTGGGTCTTAAACACTTGGGGAGTAAATAAAAGGAGTGTTCAAGGCTGCAAGGGAAATTCACCTTTCTGAGACCACCAAGATTATCAATGCCTGTTCAATTACCTCCCATCTTGTCACTACACTCTACTGAGGTGATCTAATGACAGGATGAGGAGATACTAGGGCCAGAGAGATAGCATGGCAGGAAAGGCGCTTGCCTCACATGTGGCTAACTCAGGTTCAACCCCTGGCATCATACATTTGCTCCTGAGCATTGCCTGGAGTGATCCCTGAGCACAGAGCCAGGAGAAGGCTGAGCACTGTTGTGGGGTGGTCCCCAAACAAAAAACAAGTGAAAAGAAAAAGTGCAAATGAGAGGTTAAGGTTGAGTATAGCTGAGGACTCGGTCTCCAACAGGGCGTTAGCAACGGAATGATGACCACGTGTTAGGTAATGAGAATGAAGGAATAACAAATCTATTGTGTCACCTTCATTCACATAGAACTTAAGTATTTGTAACAGGGAGAATAAGGTACTTTTGGTGATGTTTCTTGGGTACTATATCTGAACTTGAGCACATTTATATGAAATGAATTTTCCTCACCCCCCCCTCATTTTTTTATTTTGGTTTTGGGCCACACCTAATAGTGCTCAGGGTTTAATGCTGGCTCTGAACTCAAGGATCACTTTTGGTGAGGGCTGGGGGACCATATATGACACTGTGGACTGAACCCATGTTGGCTGTATGCAAGGCAAGCATATTCCCCATGGTACTACGCTCCAGCCCCATGAAATAAATTTTTTTTGCTTGTATGTTTGTTTCTTTTTGAATTGAGAGTTTGTGCTCTATAATGCTTTTAATGATGATTCATGAGATGAATTGTTATGCGCTTCACTGATAATAGTAAATTGATGTTATATAACTCTCATCTTGTCTTGCAGTAACCTTTGAAAGTTATTAATTTCAGCATCCTAACAGCAATGAAATTTGTATTTCTCAAATGTTCCTCTTTCTTGTTTTTGTTTTTGGGTCCAACTGGTGCTCAGGGCTTACTATTGGCTCTGTGCTCAAGGCTTACTCCTGCATATCTCAAGAGACCATATGGGATACAGGGGAGAGAACCCAGGTCCATCATATGCAAGCCAGCACCCTACACACTGTACTACCTCTCTGGCTCCTCAAATATTTTTTATATATAATTTTATTTTATTTTACTTTTGGTTTTGGAGCCACACCTGGCAGTGCTCAGGCCTGAATCCTGACCTGCACTGAGGGATCACTCCTTGACAGGACTCATAGACTCATATGGAACACTGGGATCGAACCCAGAGAGGCCATGTGCAAGACAAGTGACCTACCTGCTGTACTATCACCTGGCGCTATGGTGATTAAAAGGATATTTTAATTATCCTTTAAATGTGCCTCTGTTGTGGCTGAGGATGAAGTTCAGCAATAGAATACTTGTTTTGCAGATATAAGGATCTAGGTTTGTCCCCAGCACCATAAATACACACACACACACACACACACACACACACACATACACACACACATACACACACACAGAGTGAGAGAGAGAGAGAGAGAGAGAGAGAGAGAGAGAGAGAGAGAGAGAGAAGAGACTGGACTCATGGTCTTCAAAACCATGATTGTTGGGCAGGAGAGACAGTGAAAAAATGTCGGGCGCGGGGCTGGAGCGATAGCACAGCAGGTAGGGCGTTTGCCTTGTACACAGCCAACCCGGGTTCAATTCCCAGCATCTCGTATGGTCTCCCGAGCACCACCAGGAGTAATTCCTGAGTGCAGAGCCAGGAAGATCCCTGAGCATCGCCTGGTGTGACCCAAAAAGCTAAAAACAAAACAAACAAGAAAGTAGGGCGCTTGGCTTGCATGCTGTGCTTCACTGCCATCTTCACTGCTAACTTGGTTCGATCCCCAGCACTGCCTATGGCTCCCTGAGTACTGGCAGAGATTACTCCTGAGCACAGAGCCAGGAATAGCCCCTGAGCTCCTCTGAGCATGACCCAGATACAAAACAAACAAAGAAAACAGCTACTATCATGAAGACAAAGGAAGGCTAAAGAATTGATCATTCAAGGAGAAAGAAAGTGGGGGGCCAAAAAGTGACATAAGGACAGTAGTTTTGGCTGGTGGTAGAAATGTGAATTTTGTATGCCCAGAACATAAACAAAGCCCTATTGTTTTATTTTTGCTTTTTGGCCACATCTGGCAGTGCTCAGAGCTTACGGCTGGGTCCATACTCAAAGCAGCCAGGGATATATAGTGCCAGAGATCAATGCAAAACACGTTGTACCCACTGTACTAGCTCTCCTACCTCTAGCATTATTTTTGAAAAATGATGTGCAATTTTGATCTGAGTCCTGTAACAGAGAGGGGGAAATGCAATACAGATCCCTATTGGATCGATTGACAAATTGAAATGTGGGTAAAAGATTAAATACAAGTATTGATCATTGTTTAATTACCTGAGACATGCAATTGCAGTGTGGTTATGTAGATGTCTTTGTTCTGAGAAAATACAAACTAAATAGTTTAAGAATAAGATGGCATGATAAATACAACTTAATTGCAAATAGTTGGGGAAATAAGATGTATGACAAAGTTAATAGTGCAAAGCAAGTAATTAGTGAATCCAGAAGAATTGTATGTGAATCTCTTTATACTACCTTTCTGCTTTTTTCCCCTTGACACTTGGTAATTCTTTTTGTTGTTGTTGTTATTGTTGTTGAACTTTGTTTAGGAGCACACCTGACAATGCTCAGGGGCCACTCCTGGCTCTGAACTGAGGAATCACTGTTGGCAGTGCTCAGGGGGCAATTTGGGATGCCGGGATTAAACCCAGGTCGTGCAAAGCAAGCCCCTTACCCACTGTACTATCTCTCTGTCTCCGACACTTTGTAATTCTTTGCAAATAAAACCTTAAGATTCAGGAGGTGGAGAGATAGTACAAGGGTTAGGGCCTTGCAAGTGGCCACCCTCACTTCTATTCCCAGAACTGCATATGGTCCCTGATCATCTCTGGTTGTGACCTAAAACCTTCCCCCTTGCGAAAAAAAAAATTAAAAATAAAAGATTTTGTAAATTCAAAGTAAGATTGCTGGGACCGGAAAGATAATACAAGAAGGAAGACACTGGCCTTGCTACTCTTTCTGCCTCAACTCTGGTTTGAGTTCTAAGCATCACCTATGGTTCCCTGAGCACTGCCAGGGGTCACTCCTGACCACAGAGCTAGGAATAAATAGCCCCTGAGTACCACCAGGTGTGGCCCCCCCAAAACCAAAAACAAATTCATAAATAAATCCATAAAAGTAGGACTGCTGATAGCACAAAGTTGGGAATGAAAATTCTATGCACATACTCCTGCAGCTGGCTATCATTAAGGATGACGTCCTGTTGTGACCAGATATTAAAAGTGTGATCTGCCATGGTGAATTCCTATGGACTGGGGCAATAAAATGAAACAGTCTCTTAGACTTGGATTTTATTATCATTCCCCTGAGAATGTCTACTTGGTGAAATATTCTTTATTTTGGCTCCAGGTTACCTGCAATTTCAGAGTGTGTTTTGAAGTCAATTCGTTGTTGGGGCCATCCAAATATTGAAACTATCATTAAAATATGAAGCAGAACTGAACATATTTTTGTCTTGAAAAATTTCCAGCTCATTCCCATTTCTATTTATCACTGGGGAATTTTTCCTTGAAATATGAAATCCCTAATGAGTTTTGTCTCTTGGTAGCTCAAACATAACTTTGCTCTGATTTCAGACTTTTTTTGAACCCCGTGATTTACGTGCTGACTTCCACACATCTCAGGGGTGAGGGATTCGCAGCGCAGCCATGCCTTGGTACGCTGGGAGAAAGACATTTTCTGTGGTCTTGGTTGTAAATGGGAAAAATAATTCTGACCTCAGAGGGGATGAGGTAAGAGCTATTATCATTAGCAAAATGCTTCAAGGTCTTGAGATGAAAAGAGCCGTTTCAGCGTACCAGGGTGTCATTTTTATTATGGGAGCTCCTACATTAATTTTTTTCTCAAAATTTTATTTTATTAAAGCACCATGAACTGTTATTCAAGTGTTATTCACAGCTGGGTTTTGACATACAATCTTCCATCATCAATACCACCACCAGTGTCAGCTTCCCTTTACCAGTCTTCCCAGATTCCCTCTCCTACCCCCAGCCCCAGCCTGTCATCTTGACAGGCTCCTTTTATGTTCGGTTATTAAAATCTTCCCTCCGATAGCACAGCGGGTAGGGTGTTTGCCTTGCACACGGCCGACTCGGGTTCGGTTCCTCTGTCCCTCTCGAAGAGCCCTGCAAGCTACCAAGAGTATCTCCTCCCCACCGCATGGCAGAGCCTGACAAGCTACGTGTGGCATATTTGATATGCCAAAAACAGTAACAAGTCTCACAATGGAGACGTTACTGGTGCCCGTTTGAGCAAATCAATGAACAACAGGAAGACAGTGCTATAGACAGTGCTATTAAAATCTGGGTCTTATGATTTCAGTGTTGTTGACTCTACAGTTAGGACATTTAGGTCTATCACTCCTTAACACCAACAATGAATTCCCTTGTCCCCTGTCCCCAATGTTTCTCATCTGTCTCTCCTCCTCCCCTTGCCTTTCACTCTCTTCATTTCCTTCTCCTCCAAATACTCTGAGACCAAACGTGATCTAGGCATCCCCCTTTTAAACTATTGCATTTTCTCATCCAATTACATGTCTTTTAAGATAAGAAGAGCACAATCATTTTAAACTAATTGCTTCTTTAGAAGTGTTTGAAAGTGGTTACCTCATTTCACCAATTTAACATTCTAAGTTACTTGCTTTTGGTCACAGGTTCTCATGAGTTGAATGAGGACTAAAGAAAGTATTAGTTATGTTGCTTCTTCCTTTTCACTGACTTGCTAAACGAACTATTTATAATTCATTATCTTAATTCTTTCACATTGTGAGTTTATATAATGTATTTAACATATTTAATTTTGTTGTTTTAATACCTCTTACCTTAATATATTTTATACAATGTACATAGCTAGATAAATTCAGTTCCACTAGACTATTTGGGCTGCTGTCACAATGTACTATAGACTGAGTGGATTGTAAGTCACAGATTTTTTTTACTGTTCTGGAGGTAAAAGAAATATAACTCTGGGACCAGGTGTCAGCGCAGTCAGGTTCTGGTGAGGAGCCACTTCTAGGACTTTGAATCTTTTCCTTTGGTTTTTGGGCCGAATTCAGGAGTATTCATGGTTTGCTTTTAGCTCTGTTCCCTGGGCTCTCTCCTGAAAGTGCTCAGGGGACCATCTGAGGTGCCAGGGATTGAGCTGAGGTCAGTTGCATGAATTCAAGCTTCTTAGCACCCAGTCTTTTTTTTTAATAGTTTCCTCACATGGTAGAAGTGGGCAAAGTTGCTCTATGGTCTCTATCTACTAAGGGCACAAGTCCAGTTCATAAGGGATCCATCCTCATGATTAATGACCTCTGGGTTCCATCCATTAAATCTCGGGATTTTATTGTATGGGCAAGGGGGAGAACAAAAATATTCAACCCATAATATCCACCCATAATTTTTATTGAACATCTGCCATGGTTAAGCACAAAGAAAAAATTGGTGGACAGATAGATCCAACTGGTGATCTCCAGAAGTTCAGAATCCATAGGGCCAGAGTAACAGCATATGCCTTGCATGCAGCCAACCCAGGTTCCATCCCCAGCACCATGGTGGTCCCCCAAGCCCACCAGAGTGGTCCCTGGTGGTCCCTTGAGCCCATCAGAGTGATCCCTGAGCATAAAGCTAGGAGTAAACTATGAGACCCACTGGGTGTGGTCAAAAAAGGCAAAAGGAAAACATTTCAGAAACCAAGGAGGAAAACACACACACACACACACAAATTATATTAACTATATTCCCATTTATTTTATTTGTGATTCTGTGGGTTAAACCCAGGGCCTTTTAAAACCAAACCAGGACAAATGATCTACCATTGAGCTATAACGCCAGCTGGACATATTTCATTGCAGAGCTGTGGGGGTATGCCCAAGAGTCTTAAGGGAGCTATCCTGGCTTTTGTGCTTAGGAACTATCTCTAGTGGTGCTTAGGAACCATACATGCTGCCAGAAATTAGAACCAGGGCCAGCTGCATGCAAGACAAGTGCCTTACCAGCTATACTATCTCTCAATGGCCGTATACCATTTTAAAGTTTAAAAAAATAAATTAGTAGAAAATAAAAAATAGAATTGAGATGATAAGGATGGAGTCTGAAATAAATTCACTTCCAATAAATTTTTCAGGTTTTGTTTGTAATAAGTGTGGTCCCAGACTCTTTCATAGCTAAGATATTTCAATGAAATTCTAATTTTTAAGAAAGAGTTCAGTCTTTTTTTTGTTGGTTATGCTTCTTATTTTTTCAGTGTTAATATTTTTGAGGATTCTACAGAATGCAACATTGCAGCTGTAGGAAAAAAACTACAAATAATGAACGAAAATTGGTTATTATATACTTGACAATATGAATTAAGAGGAAATTAAACATTTTCAAATGAAAATATGAAAACCAAACAACATTAGAGTAATGAACTCTGGAACAAAATATTTATAAGACTGATTGCAATTCCTTAGAGAACAGCTGATTATCAAGTATTGAATGTTTTCTATCTCTGTAGAGTAAGGGCTCAGTAAATGACACTATTACCCTGTTTTGTTTTGTTTTTAGCTGATATTGTGGTAAGTACTCACTCAGATTAGCTCAAGTAATGTGGAGATGTTGTTGAAAGGATAGACAGGAAATTAAGATCTTAAGGAACTCAAGTTCTATGGTAGAATGGTATCATAGGGACCCAGAAAATGGACACCCAGCCTAATGGTAACCCATAATACTTCAGAGACACATGAATGGATAGAAGATTCCTTGAGCACTGGTTCCCAGAGTATGATCCTGTGATCACCTGCATCACATCAACTAGTAATTTGTCAGAAATGCAGAGCCTTGGCCCACTCCCCACCGACTCAATCTACTAAATGCGAACAGCACCCATGTCTGTCTGTCTGTCTGTTTGTCTTTGCTTTGGGGTCACACCTGATGGTACTCAGAGATCACTCCTGTGGGATTTAGGGTGCCATGTGTGGCATTTGGGATCAAACCCAGGTCAACAGCATGCAAGGCTAGCACCCTACCTGCTGTACTATCTTTCTGACCCCAGCACCCATGTTTTAATGGTCTCTCTAGATGGCCCAGGATTACAATGCATGTTAATATAATATCTGAGCATCATTACACTTAAGAATGCTCCCTGGGGCTGGAGCAATAGCACAGAGGGTAGGGCGTTTGCCTTGCACGCGGCCGACCCGGGTTCGATTCCCAGCATCCCATATGGTCCCCTGTGCACCGCCAGGGGTAATTCCTGAGTGCAGAGCCAGGAGTAACCCCTGTGCATCGCCAGGTGTGACCCAAAAACAAAAAAAAAAAAAAGAAAAGAATGCTCCCTAACATAGTCATGTTTAGGTAAGCAGGTATTAGAACATCTTGATGACAAGATGGTTTATATGACCCAGCCACAACTCGCCTTTGGTTTTGGCTTCCTTAGTCAACATTGATTCTCTGTTTGAAACTACTCTGCTCTGTAGAGTAGTTTCAAACAGAGAATCAGAGTGGGACATTATGGTTACTGTGGTCCCAGTGGATTCTAGCTTGCTTTCCGGATGGGTCCTTGGGAAAACCATGTGTTCAATTAGCATACAGAACCCCAGATGTGTTTGGTATTTTATTTAACAGCCTCAAGGGATATGCTTCTGCCACAGGCTTTAGCCATTGGTTATTCAGCTGTCCCTTCTCATCATGAACGTAGCGCATGTCTGTGGTCTGCTGCCTGGGTCACCTGGGTTCTAAGCCTGCCTCTCTCAGGCTGCGGTCCTCTGCTCCTTACCCCTTTAGCTTCTCCTTTGTTCCCCAGCAATGCACATGTGAGGACTGTTGTGTCCTGCTCTCCCGAGTGCAGGTGAAGACCAAAGAGGGAGCTCCCTATTTCATGCCCTCTTTCATGCCTTACTTCTTTCCACCCTGAGCTATTCTTGTTGTCTGATTGGTTTCCTCCAGGTGAGATTTAAAATGACAGCTGGCTTACTGTTCAGATAAAAATACCAAACTCCCTGAACAAGCATCATGACCTCTTAGCACCTGTGTTGCAAACCATAATGCAAAAAAAAAAAAAAAGAGAGAGAGAGAGAGCACAAGCAAGAAAGTGCCTCCCATAGAGGGAGGCTGGGGGTGAGGGGTGGGGTGTTGGGGATGGTGGGAGGGAAACAGGGGACATTGGTGGTGGGAAATGTACACTTGTAGAGGGATGGGTGCTGGATCATTGTATGGCTGAAACTCAATTATGAGCAGCTTTGTAATGGTTTATCTCACAAATATTCAATTAAAATTTTTTTAAAGTAATATGCAGTTCATGACCAATTCAATCAGCTTAATCAATGGCTGAATAAATAGCAGTACTCCTACATTAAAAAAAAAGGACAGCTGAGGGTCTGAGAGATAGTATAGTGGCACTTGCCTTGTGTGTGGTCAACCCTGGTTCAATCCCCAGCACTGAATATGGAGCCTGGAGTATGGCCAGGAGTGATCTGAACCAGGAGTAAACCACTCTGTGTGGCTAAAAACAAAACAGAACAGAAGAGCAAAATAATGAAAGACAATTGGAATAACTAGATTACCTGATGGCCCTGCTCTCTCTCCTTCACTTCCTTGTTAATGTTATCATTTCTGTTGGGCAAATATCTGCAGTTAAGCCAGCTCAGAAACTACTCATCAACCTATGAAGCACATATTTTTAGGCCCCTTGTCTACTCCTGCTTTAGTTAGATATGGCTAGTGAGTTAGGGCTACAGGGAGCTTGCTGGGCCTTGATGCCTGGTGAACAACATGGAACTATTCCTGAAAGTAAGGGATCTTGTAGAGGCTCTTGCTAGAAAGGGTTGTTGGTCTGTTGTTTTTGTCACCTGGAAATATGAATGCTTTCCACGCCAGAGGATAGTGCAGTGGCTTAGAGCATCCTGCACAGTCATAAATTTAAATCCCGTGTCCCGGACATATCTGAGAAACTCTGTCATTTGAATTTGGCAGCCCTACTCTGGAAAATCCTGGAATACACATAAACACACACACACATATTCAAATAATCTCGAATAGAAATGATCCCTGCTGGGTCAGAGAGATAGTGCAGCGGACAGAGCACTTGCTTAGCATGCAATCAACCCTGGTTCAGTCTCTGTCACTGTACATAGTCCCCAAACCTGGCTATGAGTGACCCTGAGCAGAGAGGCTGGCATAAGCCCTGAGAAAGTGTGCCCACATGGGATGCCAGGGATCGAACCTAGGTAGGCTGCATGCAAGGCAAATGCTCTACTTGCTTTACTCTCTGTCTTGGTTTAAGCTAAAGATGGAAACTACCATATGAATCCATGTTACTGAAAGTGGGGATTGTGAAAAATCTTAATAATTTCTTTTAAAATAAATTGATTTATGATTTATTATCAGTAGATGTTTCGTTTATATACCTATTTTATGCACCCAGGGTCATAGGGTCATGTAATTATTTCTCTCTCAAAAAGAGGTCATAAGCAGAAAAAGTTTAAGACCTAATTTTAAAGCTTAGACTTTATTTTTGTTTGGGGGCCATACGTGGCAGTACTTAGGTGCTACTCCTAGCTCTCTGCTCAGGGCTGGCTCCTGGTGGTTCTCTGGAGACCATGCAATGCCAAGGATCAAACCCGGGCTTCCCACACGAAAATGTGTGGGAACATGTGCAACCCATTAATCAAAATGCCTCCAGATAGAGCATGGACTTCTTTAACTAGAGCTTTAGAACCCAAACCGTGCATGGTCACATAGAGAATTGAAATCCTTAAGGAAAATAGTGTGTGTGTGTGTGTGTGTGTTGTGTGTGTGTGTGTAGGAAGGCAGGGATCCTTAAGGAAAATAGTGTGTGTGTGTGTGTGTGTGTGTGTTGTGTGTGTGTGTGTAGGAAGGCAGGGATCCTTAAGGAAAATAGTGTGTGTGTGCGTGTGTGTGTTTTGTGTGTGTGTGTGTGTGTGTGTGTGTGTGTGTGTGTGTGTGTGTGTGTGTAGGGAGGCAGGGAGCAGGCATTTGCAGGTTTGTTTTTGCAGTGCCAAGAGATCAAGCCCAGGGCCTCTCACATGCAATGCAAATGCTCTTCCACTGAACAGCATTCCCTAGCCTCATGAGTCCACTTTTATACCCTAAGATTTATTACCCTCATTCAATAGCTGTGGATGGCTTTTGTTAGCAATTATAAAATATTTTGTATATGTTTTCACTTAGTCTAATGATGATGATAATATATACTTTACTTTTTTCTTTGTACATGAATTAAATATTGCTCATCTTCCTAGTGATCATTGCATAAAAGCAAAGTGAAAGGGGGAAATTATAATCATATGTTAAGTTGGGAGAAGGAGTTGGCCAGCCCTGGGACTCTCAGGGGCTACTCCTGACTCCGTGCTCAGGGAACACGTTACAGTGCTAGGTATCAAACCTGTGTCTGCTGCACACAAGGCAAGTGCCATGCCTCCTATAGTTTTCTCTGGCCCCAATAAAAAATGTATAACTGGGGACACTGCTGCTGAGAAATGTACGCTGGTGGCGGAATGGGTGTGCAATACTGTATGACTGAAATCCAATCATGAACAGCTTTGTAATGCCCTAAAAATATAAGAAATAAAAATAAAATAAATAAATTGTAGAAACTTTAAAAAAGTTTATAACTGAGGGCTAGAGCTAGAGTACAGTAGGCAAAGCATTTGCCTTGCACAGGGCTGACCAGGGTGAGGTCCCCAGGATCTTTTATGGTCTTCTGAGGACCACTCAGAGTGATTCCAGAGCTCAGAGCCAGAAGCAAGCCCTGAAAACAGCCAGGTGTGACCCCCAAACACAATAGATTTATAGCTTAAAATATTTATTGAAGTGGGAAAACGGTGCAGGGAAGCGGGCACTCTGGGGAGGGTACGGTGCTGGAACCTATTACGCACAAAACCCTGCCATTAACAGTTTGTAAACCGTGGTGCCCAAAGCGAAATGAATCTTCAAGAGTCAGGAGACAGGACAGCAGTTAGAGCCCACAGCTAGCCTGCACTTGATCCCAGTTCAGTTCTCAGCACCACAGGTTCCCCACTCTGTGGCGTGGCCCAGTGGTAACCTGAGTGTCTTTGGCATTGCAGGACCCAAGTTGCTGCCTCCTCACATCCATGCTTTGAATTCATGGATACATTGATTGAAAATCAGCAGTGGGGCCCCTGAACTTCCTAAACATCAGTTGGGAGCCAACCCCCAGTTAATTTCTGAATTCTCTCTCCCCATAGCACAGCGGGTAGGGCGTTTGCCTTGCATGCGGCCGACCCGGGTTTGATTCCTCCGCCCCTCCCAGAGAGCCTGGCAAGCTACGGAGATTATCCCACCCACACGGCAGAGCCTGGCAAGTTACCTGTGGCATATTCAATATGCCCAAAACAGTAACAACAAGTCTCACAATGGAGACGTTATTGGTGCCCACTCAAGCAAATCAATGAGCAACGGGACAGGATGACAGTGACACAGTGACAGTTTCTCACTCCCCACCCCTTTGTTGTCAGTGCTGTTGCAATGATTAGGGATGAGACACATGCCCCAGTTGGGACTCCTACATCAGACTGTAGTGGCCGTGGAGCTCAGTGAGGCCTGCACGCCTTTAGCCTTGGTACTGAATACTGGCTCACCAAGATTTTTTTTTATTTTATAAAGTAGTTCACAATATTTGATGACACTTAATATTCTAACACCAATCCCCCAACCATTATACCTTCCCACCACCATATTTTAGGTGTTTCCATCCCAAGCCCCAAGCCCTGCCCCAAAGCAGAACTGAAATAATATAATATTTCCCTCTAAGGTTGGTTGCCTCCTACTTTGAATCCCATCAAGTGTGGTGCAGTGCTCTTGGAGTATGGGTAGAGTGTGTCCTATGAAGTATCATGCAGCCACAAATGTGGTCACACAGTTCAGGAAAAGGCTTGGTCGGAGCATGTGGAGAGTGGCCGTGAGTGTGGCAGTGGTTGGGTTCTGGAAGATTTTGGCTGCCAGGGCTATGTCCCTTG
This sequence comes from Sorex araneus, assembly GCF_027595985.1. Taxonomy (NCBI): domain Eukaryota; kingdom Metazoa; phylum Chordata; class Mammalia; order Eulipotyphla; family Soricidae; genus Sorex; species Sorex araneus. Next base: position 62,983,323 of record NC_073305.1, on the reverse strand, counting down.
GGGCAGGGAGGGCTCTCACCCACCCCCCTCTGGGGAACCCCAAGTGACATAGCCTGGCAGAGAGAGAGAGTGCCTGACACAGGTTGGGGGGAGAGGTAAACTGGGGACATTGGTGGTGGGAAATGTACACTGGTGAAGGGATGGGTGTGGAAAATTGTATGACTGAAACCCAATTGTGAACAGTTTTGTAACTGTGTATCTCACCATGATTCAACTAAAAAATTTTTTTGAATAAAGATATCATTATATCACTGTCACTGTCATCCCATTGCTCTTAGATTTGCTTGAGCGGGCACCAGTAACGTCTCCATTGTAAGACTTGTTGTTACTGTTTTTGGCATATCGAATACACCACGGGGAGCTTCCCAGGCTCTGCCATGCGGGCAGGATACTCTCGGCATCCTGGGCTCTCTGGAGGAATGGAAGAATCGAACCCGGGTTGGCCATACGCAAGGCAAACGCCCTACCGGCTGTGCTATCTTTATTATTAAATAGAGATAAAAATTAATAAATTCTACTTCTAAACAGTAAAGACAAGCAAACAAAAACAGACATTTGAGCAGCAAGCAAGTCAGCCACCCAACAGGCCCTGGAGGACCATAGACCGGCCAGCCCCTGCCCAAACCAGCCACACTTAACTGGTCGAAGCAGTCACCAGCCTAAGCCAAGACACGCGCCTGTGCTTTTCGTTGTGAGGCCTGGGGGTGGGGGAGGCACGATCTGTACCCCTTGAGGGTGGGACGAGTCGGCCTGGGGTGCAAGGGCTGCTGACCGCTGGGGCTCCTGGTGCAGATGCTTATGGACAGCGGCAAACCCTGGCAACAAGCTAGCACTGCTATACTCGGCAGCCCCGAGTCTAACGCAGGAAGAGAGGCTCCTTGTTACTTGCTCTCTGCAGCGGCCAACCAGCGGCGCAGAGTCCAATCCATGTACCTGAGGTGAGAAGGAAATCCCAGACCTTAGGTGTTAAGTCCACTGCCTTTCTGCTTAAAGGCTCAGGGGCACCTTGGCAATACCCTGTGACAGGTTTTACAGCCTAAGCTACTGGCTTCCAGGAACTCTCTAACTCTCTCTCTCTCTCTCTCTCTCTCTCTCTCTCTCTCTCTCTCTCTCTCTCTCCCTCTCTCTTTCTCTCTCTCTTTCTCTCTCTCCCTCTCTCTGTCTTTGTCTCTGTCTCTCTCTCTGTCCCTGTCTCTCTGTCTCTGTCTCTCTGTCTCTGTCTCTCTGTCTTTGTCTCTGTCTCTCTGTCTCTGTCTCTCTGTCTTTGTCTCTGTCTCTCTGTCTTTGTCTCTGTCTCTTTCTTTCTCTCTATCGCTGTCGCTCTATGTCTGTCTGTCTGTCTGTCTGTCTGTCTGTCTGTCTGTCTGTCTCTCTCTCTCTCTCTCTCTCTCTCTCTCGGAGCCAGAGCCAGGAGCCTCTGCAGAAGCGGGTGAGCAGGGCTGCGCCGGGCTGGGGGGAGGCGGGGTGGGGTGCAGAACGCTGGCCCCGTGGGCTGCAGGCTGGTTTCGCCCTGGCCTGGGAGGGTCACCGCGGCCGCCCTGCGGGGAGACCGTTTCGGAGTTAGGAGCACCAGGCACCCCTGCTGCAGGCCAGCGGTAGCTTCTGCCGGGCCTGGACCCTGGTCCCAGCCTCTGTCCCTCGGCCCAGCTGCAGACGGAGGACCCCAAGAGGCAGAAAGACCTTCCCTGGGGTCCTCCATCCTGGACACGAGTGTCCATCTGCCGGTGCGCCGCGGCCTCAGCGAGCGCAGGCCTGCGCGGGGGGCGCGCTGAGACGGGCCACCGGCAGCTGCCCCCCGGGACACTTCCCACTCGGATGTTCGTTTTCGGAACTGAGACCCAGACACGGAGCTACACACCCACAGGCGCTTAGCGGAGCCGGATGTGACTCATCCCCACCCAGTCTCCTGCTGCAGAGACGGGCTCGGGCCTCGCAGCTTCTCCCACTCCTGCAGCCTGTCCCCAGGAGCACTGTGGCCAGGAAGCAGAGCCCCTAGGTCTCGAGCACTGCCTTCGCGAGCCCTTCTCCCAGCCCACGACTCTACCACTCCCGCAGCCGTGCTGCTGAGCTTGCAAAGGAAGCGCGTGCAGAGGTTTCCTCCTTCCCCGAGGACTTTCCAAACAGATCCTTGGTCTGCGCCGGGCAGAGTTTGAGGGCCCAAGAAGGGGAAGCACTTGTGGAGGAGTTTTCTATCCCGTTTGTTTGAGTGGGGGGCGGGCAGACAGGGGGAGCACCAGCTGATGCCCAGAGGCTCCTCCGTGTGTGGGGCCGGTCATCTGACTTGGGTCAGCAGCGTGCAAGGGGAGCGTGTTACTTCCAGGGCTGTAGCTCTGGCATTCTCCCCCACCCCTCACCCTTTCCAGAGTTTTTCTGCAAGACTCCTGATGCCCACTCCTCGGAGAGGTTGTAGAGAGGCACGCCAATTTCCTGTGGGGGTTGCTTGCCTGGGTAGCTGGGGAGCTCACAGACGTGCTCCCCAGAGGTCGCCCTTTCTAGCTGGTGCACTTCATTTTAGTGGCTACTTGGAGGGAGCCATCTCCCCGTTTGTGGGGGCCCACATAGGCCTGGCTGTGGGGGTTCTGTTGGCAATCACTTTCCTGTGTCAGGCATCACGAACTCTGAGCTGCCAGAATCAAAAAAGAGGAGGTGCCAGAAATGCTAGGAGCATGTGGGACACTGGGGATTAGAACTCATAACCCTGTGATTCGTCCAAATCCCTGAGCTACTTTAGCTAAGGCTTTAAAAATTTTTTTTTTTTTTATTACTGGGAATGGAGAGATAGTATAGAGGATAAGGTTGCACATGACCTACCCAGGTTCAATCCCTAGCACCAAATATGGTCCACTGAGCCCTGTTAGGAGTGATTCCTAAGTACAGAACCAGGATTAAGCCCTGAACACTCCAAGGTGTGGCCTCCTAAAAGTGAACAAAATTTTAAAAAAATTTCTATATGCAGCTTGGTTACTGGAGAGATAATACAGATAAATTATTTTGCACAGAGCTAACCTTGGTGTGATCCCTGGCACCCCTTATGATCCTCCGAGCCCCACCAGTGGTGATTCCTGAGAGCAGAGCCAGGAGTAAGCCCTGAGAACTGTTAGATGTGACTCAAAAACAAAAAATAATTAAAAAAATAAATTAGATAAATTAAATATATGGAACAAGCATGATAACCTCTTAATACCTCTATTGCAAACCACTATGCCCAAGAGGGGAGAAAGAAGGAGGAGGAGGAGGAGGAGGAGAAGGAGGAGGAGGAGGAGGAAGAAGAGAAGGAGGAGGAGGAGGAGGAGGAGGAGGAGGAAGAAGAGAAGGAGGAGGAGGAGGAGCAGGAGGAGGAGGAGAAGGAGGAGGAGGAGCAGGAGGAGGAGGAGGAGGAGGAGAAGAGAACAAGGAGAAGGAAAAGGAGAAGAAAAAGAAGGTGAAGGAGAAGAAATAGCTGCTATAGAGGTAGGTTACAGGGGATGGCAGAAGGGGAAATGGGGACAGTAATGGTGAGAAATGCGCTGGTGGAGAGATGGGTGTTGGAACATTGCACGACAAACCCAATCATAAATGCCTTTGTAACTGTGTATCTCACAGTGATTTTATATATATGCATATATATACATATATATATTAAAAGACCTACCACTCCATCCCTCTCTCTCAACAACTAAACAATAACCACGAATATCAAGACATCAGCCTCTTCCTGGATTTGCATATGGCATCCACCCAAGGGTTTTGTAGAACAGATCCTATCACCATTTCAGAAAAAAAGTAACCAAAAAACAAAAATGTTTTATATATACATACATACAAATATATATACGTATATATGTATGTATGTATATATATACATATATATCCTCTTTCACATTAGCAGCCAAAATGCTAAGACATTTACAGAAACAGAAGAACCTCATCCGGAGGAAGGTCCAGATCTGGACCCCATTATCTACCGCAGTGTCTGTTTCATCTGCAGGTGAAACAGGTTGGAAGTACTGCTCTCCACGTACCATTAATTTCTCTGTGCACACAACCCAGCCTGCTAAGCAAGAAAAGGGCAATTCTAGAACTGCCCGCTAAGTCCTCCTCCTTTTCCTCTGGCTCTCCTGGGAGCAGAGGAATGCTGTAAAATTGCTGCTGGGTTGGTTTCAGCTGGTCATTTCTTGTGTCAATCTCTGTGGGGTATTATCAGCCTCCTGTCTTTGGTAAGAAACAAGGACTGCAGAAGCTGCCAGATGAGTCAGTCTGTGAAGAGGAGCAGAGAGGGTCAGACAGGTGTTCCAGAAGAAATGGGTCTGACAAAGCTCCCATATTTGTTCATAGTATCTATCTAATCTTACCAACAACTGGAATGAAGTTTGACTGACATTTGACCTATTGGATTTATGACATAAAAATGACTAAAGGCCAGAGAGAGAGTATAGATACAGGGATAAGGTGCTTGCCTTACCTGTGACAGCATTGCTGACTCTGGTTTAATCTCAGCAATACCTATGGCCCTCTGAAACCCTGCCAGAAGTGACCCCTGAGCTAGCATCACATGAGGCTGACACCCAAGGACAGTAGATACAATGGCCAGGGGGATTGCCCCATAGCTGGAAGCCTGCTTCATGAGCGGAGGGGAGAAGGCAGATGGAATAGAGAAAGGATCACTAAGAAAATGATGGCTGGAAGAATCAGTCGGGATGGGAGATATGTGCCGAAAGTAGATAATGGACCAAACATGATGACTTCTCAGTGTCTATGTTGCAAGCTATAATGCCCAAAAGTAGAGAGAGAGTATGGGGAATATTTTCTGCCTTAGAGGCAGGGGGAGAGTGGGAAAGGGGGTTATACCCAAGATATTGGTGGTGGGGAATGTGCACTGGTGGAGGGATGGGTGTTTGATCGTTGTGAGATTGTAACCCAACCATGAAAGTTTATAACTATCTCATGGTGATTCAATAAAATTTAAAAAAAAAAACATAAAAAAAATTGACCCCTGAGCACAGAGCCAGGAGTAAGCCCTGAGGACCACTAAGTGTGACACAAAACCAAAACCAACCAAACAAAGCGCCCCCCCCCCCAAAAAAAAGACCAAAATAGCAGAAGCCTTTTCCTTCATTCTCTTTATCGGTTTTTTTCAATATCTCTTCAGTACATTTTATTTTTTTACTTTATTTTTTTATTAATTTTGGTGGGGGGGCAGAGTCTTTGAAATCGGCAGAGGAACCCAGGTGTGCGGGACTCGGGGCTGAGATCTCCAAGCCTGCTCGGATTGGGACTGGGCCTCCTCCACCTGGATTCCCCATTTTCCAGCAGCTAGGCAGTTTGCCCCCGGTTCCATGTAATCTCATCAATGGCCAAGATCCAGAGACTATAAAACAAGGCTCCCGAAGCAAATGCAGCCGCGCAACCTCTTATAGTTTAGTTCTCTCTCTCAGAGAACCCGGCAAGCTACTGGGAGTATCCTGCCTGCATGGGAGAGACTGGCAAGCTCCTTGTGGTGTATTCGATATGCCAAAAACAGTAACAATAATGGGTCTCGTTCCCCTGACCCTGAAAGAGCCTCCAATGTGGCACCATTGGGAAGAAAGAGTAAAGAGAGGCTGCTAAAATCTCTAGGCGAGGACAAATGGAGATGTTACTGACACCTGCTCAAGCAATTGATGACCAATGGGATGACAGTGATACAGTAATACTTTATTTTTTTAAATAATTTTATTTTTAAAACGTTGTTCACAACCATTTATTGCATTCAATATTCCAACACCAATCCCACCACCATTAAAAAAATGTAACCAAAAATAAAAAAACAACCATATTTCAGATTTTTCCACCCTGACCCCCAAAGCAGGATCAAAGTAATTTAATTTGTATTGCTTGTTATGGATAATCTGCTTAAATGATCCAAAAAATTTTCCTAGAGAAAAGTGTGTGAAGATTGTTGTATCTCACCCTGGAGCCATTAAGCCCTTGTAGAGATTACTAACATGCTATTAAAGATTGAACCCTGTGTGCTAATATATATATGTTTATATAGGTACATATATGTGTATATATATATCAAGATTGGTTACTTTCTACTTTATACTCCAAATGTGGTGTGCTATTCTTGGTACATCAGTGGCATCACTGTCACTGTCAGTGTCATCTCGTTGCTTATCAATTTGCTCGAGCGGGCACCAGTAACATCTCCATTTTAAAACTTGTTGTTACTATTTTTGGCATATTGAATACGCCACGGGTGGCTTGCCAGGCTCTGCCGTGCAGGCGAGATACTCTTGGTAGCTTGCCAGGCTCTCCGAGAGGGGCGGAGGAATTGAACCCGGGTTGACCGTGTGAAAGGCAAACACCCTACCCACAGTGCTATCACTCCAGCCCACATCAGTGGCATAGAGTGTAAAATGTTGCTATAGGAATTCTAAAATTTTAAACAGAGTGATACAGCTGGAGTTAATTATTTAAGTGGCTAGTGACATCAGGGTCCAGAAGCACCTCTGTGGCATGTTGCTCTCTTTCTCTTCCAAGATTTGTTTATGAGTCTCTGAATCATGGCCTTTAAGGAGCTTATATGGCCCCTGAGCCAGAGTCAGTTCATGGGCATAACCACCAGGCTCCCAGAAGAACAGGCAGATGGGGGAGGTTGCTCATTCCCAATTGTGCTAGCCTAGAGATTTCTCTTATCTGTCTCTTCCAACTAGTATTTTTTCCAGTAGCACCTATAGTAAGTGCCAACTATCTGTCAAAGTTTGGTTAACATTAGGAAGTATTGAAAAACCTTTCATATGAACAAATATTGACTAGCTAGCACTAGCACCCATCAGATTCTATGGAAAAAGTAGTCAAATAAATGGATGTAGGTGCCATTCACACAGAGGTACATCTTTTATTTTTCACTTTTTTATTTTTGGGCTACACCTGGCTGTGCTCAGGGCTTTCTTCTGGCTCTGCTTTCAGGGATTACTCCTGGCTGAGCACATATGGTAACATGGGCACTGCATACTGGCCTTAGGCTCAGACTGATGTTCTGGGCCCCTTTGTTATTCCTGCTGGATTTCCCCCATTTTTAGCTGTTTTCTTCTCTGGAATAGCACACTGCTGATTCACACTAAGAATGTTTCCACTCTAGACTATCATGAATATCACTGCTATAAACATTCATGTACAGGTATCCATGTGCATGCTTGTTTCAATGCTGTGGGAATATATATCTTTAGAAGTAGAATTGGAGGGTCATATAAATAATAGCACTGTAGCACTGTCCTCCCGTTGTTCATCGATTTGCTCGAGCGGGCACCAGTATTGTCTCCATTGTGAGACTTGTTACTGTTTTTGGCATATCGGATACATCACGGGTAGCTTGCCAGGCTCTGCCTTACAGGCAGGATACTCTTGGTATCTTGCCAGGATCTCTGAGAGGGATGAAGGAATCGAACCCGGGTCGGCTGCATGCAAGGCAATCACCCTACCCTCTGTGCTATCGCTCCAACTTCCTATATATACAATACTGTGTTTAACTTATTGAGAAGCTATCATACTAGTTATCACATATCTCCATCATTTTATATTTTAACCAGCAAGGTATAAGGATTCCAATGTTTTCACATCTGCAATATTTTTACTTAAAAAATATTATGCCAGGCTGGAGAGATATTATAAAGGGTTAGGGTGCTTGCCTGGCATGTGACACACCTGGTTTGATACCTGGCAGTATCTGAACTCCCTGAAAGTATCCCAAACACCACTAGCAGGTATTTAAGATTATTTGCCACTTGGGAAATGCAAATCAAAATCACACTGAGAGCTAAAGAGATAATACAACAAGTAGGGCACTTGCTTTGCAAGCACTTGACCCGGGTTCAATCTCTGGCACTGCATATGGTACCATAGCCCCACAAGGAGTAATTCCTGAGTATGGAACCAGGAGTAAGCTCTGGGCTCCACGAGGTGTGTCCACCCTCACTTACCACCCCACACGAATTGATAGTGAGCTGCCTTTGCGTTGTCCACTGACTTTTGAATTTTTTTTTCTTTTTGGATAACACCTGGCGACACACAGGGGTTACTCCTGGCTCTAGACTCAGGAGCTACTCCTGGTAGTGCTCAGGGGACCATATGGGATGCTGGGAATCGAACCCAGGTCTGCCGCGTGCAAGGCAAATGCCTTACCTGCTGTGCTATCACTCCAGCCCTGTCCACTGACTTTTGGAGACTAATGAATACAGTGCTTTTTTTTTTCTTTTTGGGTCACACCCAGCGATGCTCAGGGGTTACTCCTGGCTTTGCACTCAGGAATTACTCCTGGCAGTGCGTGGGGGACCATATGGGATGCCGGGGATCGAACCCAGGTCGGCCGCGTGCAAGGCAAACGCCCTACCCGCTGTGCTATCGCTCCGGCCCTGAATACAGTGTTTTTAAAAATAGGCAAATTTTAAATTCAATTTTTGTTTGTCCGTTTTGGGGCCACATAGTAATGCTCAAGAGTCACTTCTAGCTCTGCTCTCAGGTATTATTCCTGGCAGGTTGGGGACTACATGGGGGTGCCAGAGATTAAACCCAGGTCGGCCACATGCAGGGAAGCACCCTACCCACTGTACTATCTCTCTAGTCCCATAAAAAAGAAAATGAATAAAATTTTAAGGGTTTTCCTGCCTTTGACTCTGCTGTTTTGGACACAGAAACTGCACAAATAACAATTTGGATGGGGGGCAGGGAGTCCAAAGTGAAATGCTACTCTACCTACCCCATTAGGATGGGTATAATTTAGGGGGATGGAGTTTGGGCCACACCTGGTGGCTCCTGGAAGCTACTCCCAGCTCTGTGTCCAGGAGTCACTCTTGGTGCTGTTCCAGGTACCACATGTGGTGCCATTCCTATTATAATCAAACCCAGGTCAGGAACATGAAGGCAAGTGCCTTAATCCCTATGATATATATCTGGCCCACTTCTTTCTTATTTTTCAAGCACAGAGCAATCACCTATTACATCTTTGTTCTGTGATTGGTCAGGATTAATGGAACCCATCATTCTAATTTTTCTTTTCGTTGATTAATTCATTATTCAAATATGCATTGGGCATATGCTGCTGTCAAGATGTGAGCAAGAATCTACAAAGTTGAATGAATAGTAACCAGAATGATAGACCTGAAAGCCGAGAAACTTAGGGTCAAACACTAATCATGATTTCCTCATGCAAATGACATAGCCTTATCAAGAATCTGTCTCCTCATTGGATATGACAACTCCAAGCTTCACAGATAAGACAAATGCATCATCTGAAGGATTGGGTTGAAATACAGGAGATGCTTGCATGCAGCCTATTGGGTTGAAATCCCAACAACACATATAGTCTCCCAAGCTCCAGCAGGAGTCACTACTGAACACTTCCAGGGATGCCTCCTTTACCACCCCCTTCCCCCAAAGAGAAAGAATTCTCAAAGCATCCAGCACATGAGCATGTACTCAAAGAATCTTGGCTACTATTTCTATTGTGATCATGACGTTTAGTAAGATCAAGACAAAATATTTTAACACTTTAATGAAATAATACACGCAAATATTTAAAGCAGGATACGTCATAGTATAAAGATATCTGATTATAATGTCCTCTGTTTTTTTTAAGAAAATGTATTGAGGTATTATAGTTTGTTTATAGTACAATTGAAGTTGTTTCATGGTTGCAGAGTTGATACACCAATCCTGTTACCAATATTTCAAGATTCATCCATGTGTTGATTTGTTTTTCAACCATCTAAAAATGCAAACATGGGGCCAGAGAGATAAGTCTAAGGGCTGGGAGCTCTACCTGAGCACTAAACTAGGAGAACTCCCTCCCCCCTGCTCCACTGGGTATGATCCAAAATAAATACATTAAATTAAAATTTTAAAAGGTATAATCTTTTTATTTTTGCTCTTCATGGGAGGACACTTCACCTGCATACTTCTACCTGCTTCTACCTGCTAAACATACTTCTACCTGCTAGTCTTATTCCCAGGCCAAAACCATACTCTTTCAGCTTAGTTTTAGCTTAACCATTGAAAGGTTAAGGAAGTAATTTGGCTGCGGGTGATACCTCTGTCACATTGCATAATATGCAGCCAGGGGAAGAATAATTTCACACACTTTTATTTTAATCATATCTATATGTACATTGACTAGCAAGAGAAATTGTATTTTTCTTCTGAGCAGCAGTCTAAGCAGTTTGAAAGCACTGCCTTAGAAAAGCATCTTGGATTGACGAGAAAGCTCAGTGGGCCTGAGTGAGTGCTTTGCAAGTGGGAGGCCTCAGTTTGATCTCTGGAATCACATGGTTCCCCAAGAACCAAGTCCAGAATAGTTCCCGAGCACTAGCTGTGGTCCATATCCTCACCTCCGCCCCCCTCCCCCCAACCAAGCCCCCCCTCAAAGCATCATAGCTCCTTGGAAAGCAGTATCAGGAAGTATCAGGGCACCTTAGAAAGTGAATTACCGTAGTTTTAATAGTTTGGGGCTTTACTGATGTCAAAAAATAAAACTCAAGGCCAGAGAGACAGTCGGGGATGAAGGATTTGTCTTGTATCCCCCTGACCCTGGTTTGATCCCCAGCATCAGACAATGTTCCCCAAACACTGGCAGAGGTCACTCTTGAGCACAAAGCCAGAAATAGCTCCTGAGCACCACTGTGTGTGTGTGTGTGTGTGTGTGTGTGTGTGTTTATGTGTGTGTCCCAAAAAAATAAAAAGCAAAAACAGAAAGTCATACCAAGATATGCTGAATATAATTAACAACTAACGGCAAAGTTGGTTCTTGTTCTTAGCAGAGCAACTCAAGATTTAAGTGAATAAAGAAAAGAAAGAATAATTGCTGTCTAGTTTTTGCTTCCATCACTCAGCAGTGAGTATTCACAGCACTCTTAGGATTCTGGAGGAAAGGTCACAAGATCAAGGTCAAACATCTCAAAAATGCAGATGCTGTGAGTTTGGAAACAGAAACAATCTCAAGGGCATGCCAGTTTGAGAGTCCTCTAAAGCAGGGGGCTAACTTAATAATTAAAACTGTGACACCTTCCAGCATTTAGCAGCTCTCTCTCTCTTGCAAGTAAAATCTCCGGGGTACTCAAACTCAGGCATGCTGAATTTCTCCGCCAGGATTATCAAGTGTGTTCAGGAAACAAGGACTTCAATCTGGGCACTGAGTCCCTGGGGGAGGTTGCTTGTAACTACTCTGGGTTTGGCTAAGTCTCCCCTATCTGGGCACTGATCCATAAAAATGAGTTTAAAATTCTAGGAATGTGCCAGATCTGGAAAGTGAATAATACATTTTTAAAGGGTCCTCATTCATCTGTCTACAAGATTTTTATGGAAAGCAATTTTCCAAAGAAGACACACTTCAGGGAGGGAGGTTGTTCAGATCCCAGATTGCTTTATTACTCTCCATTTCCCTCAGCCTAATGTTTGCTGGATTAGCTGTGATCGAACAGAGATATTTTTTCATGGAATCAGAGATTCACATTGTGGGCAAGGTTTACCACCTGAGAACTCTATGAATGGCTCCATAAAGCCCTTTTGAGTAGGGTAATGTGACGGGAAAACTGTAAAGCTGGACTTTGTCTTTCACTTTTCAAAATAAATTCTTGCGGGGCCAGAGCAATAGTATAGTGGATAGAACTTTTGCTTTGCGTGCAGCCCATCCAGGTTTGATCTCTGGCATCCCATATGATCCCCCAAGGATCACTAGGAGTGAATCCTGAGTGCAGAGCTAGGAGTAACCCTTAAGCATTGTCGGGTGTGGCACCCCAAAAAACCTGGAAAAAAATAATTAATTCTCCTGACGAAGCTATCTTTAATTTTTTTGTTTGTCTGTTTCAGGGTTTACCCCCAGCTCTGTGCTCAGGGATTATTGCTAGTGTGTTCAGGGGACCATATACAGTGCTGGGGATCAAACCTTAATTGGTTGTGTGCAAGGCAAGTGCCCTACCTGCTGTACTAGCACTCTGGCTCCTGCTACCTTTAGTTTTAAAAACTATCTCTCCTAGTTCTGTGCCATAATTTTTATAAAAATTAGCAAAATAAGCATTTAATCAATATTTGTTTAACAAATGAATGAAAACAATCAATTATAATCTGCTGTCATGTGCTATCTTATAATCATCATGATCCTGTTGATAGTCGAATTTCTCGAGTGGTCTCAGTAACGTCTCCATTCGTCCTAGCCCTGAGATTTAGAAGCCTCTCTCTACTCGTTCTTCCCAACGATGCTGCATTGGAGGCTCTTTCAGGGTCAGGGGAATGGGACCCAGCTTGTTACTGGGTAACAATCTTGTAATATTTCTTTTTTTTTCACTTTACCTACCTGAAACTTAAGACACGCTTCAGAACATGTGAAATCAATGTATGTCATTTAATAAACCATCTGTATTACATAGTACTAAACAAGTGTAATACTGGAGTTTTTAACTTGTTTTGGGAGGAAAGTGGTATGAGGTCCCAAATGGTTGTGCTCAGAGTTTATTCTTGGCTCTGTTCTCAGAGATCACTCCTGCCAGTGCCTGGGATAGAAGTGTGGTTGGCCACTTACACCCCATAGAAAATCTCTCTGGCCCTAAGACTTGATTATCTTCTTGGCTTAGTGGCCATCTTGTATTATGGCCAGCTTTAGAGTATCTTTAAAATATTCACTGAAATATGGATTAACCACTGCAGCTTTGGTTGAAGTAAAACCTACATACATTTGGGTTCTTAGGCTTCTAGGTGACTAGGTAAAGCCATAAAAAGCATCTGTAGTGATGTTTCCCTGAGTTTCCCAAGACTAAACATACTCTGCCAGGCTTCATCAGGCAGCTATGATTTTTTTTTTTAATTTTCTTTTTTGCCACACCTGGCAATGCTCAGGGCTTACTCCTGGCTCTGCAGTCAGGAATCACTCTTGGTGGTGCTTGGGGGAATGGGACCAGGGATGGAATCTAAGTCAATTGCATGCAAGGCAAGTACCCTGCTCACTGTACTATTTCTTTGGCTCCTGGTTTGTGTTTATTGCTTGTGTTTATTGTCGAAGTCACCAAAAAATAGGCAAACTTATTCCCTCCTCCACCTCCCCTTCACTCTCCACCCCAGTGGAAACTAAAAGCTTTGGTGCATACTGTAATTTCTCTGATTTCCCCTACCACCATCTGTCCATGAAAATCTATTTTCTTCTGGGATTGTTAAGCCTGGGTGATGTCAACTTTTTTATATTATATCTCCAGGCTGTCTGGGGAGGTGAACCTGTAGATGAGGGCAACAGAAGAAAGCAAAACCAAGAGATAGGGAGAGAGAAAACTGAGGCCATCACTTGAACCTCTTCTTCCAGCCATGCTGAAAATTAGTTTCACCTCTGATCCTGCCAGGTATATGCAGTAATACACTTTTCTTTTCTTTTTTTTTTATGGCTTAAGCTCAGCTGGGGTTTTGCTTCTAGCAACAGAGATGTTCTAATACAAATAATTTTTTTAGTCATCCAAAATCTTAAATGATCATTAAGCACATTCAAATAATGGAATCTTATTAAACCATTCTAAAGTGAAAATTAGGTTTGTGTTACTGGTGGTATACTGGTGAGTGAAAAAAAAAAAGAATAATAAAAGGGATCTCCCTCCCACCCCACTAATTCACTATAATTCCAAATGGAAAGTGAGAAAATTTAATCATGTAGACCGTGTGTGTCTATGTGTGTATATATGTTCATAAGGGCTGAAGTCCAGAGGGTGATACACCAAATTGTATTATTTTGTTATATCTTTTTAATAGAATCTTGAATTACTATGCTTAGTGCTTCCTTTTTATTTATCCTTAGATTTTTCTGCACAAACTCTATTACTAGGGTAATTTTGAAAACGTGCAAAATTGATATTAATGTGTATTTTCCTCCTTTCTCATTTAGTTCCATTTTGATGCAGCCAATTGTTAACTATACATATATATAATTTAGAAAGAAGATATCAGAGAGCAAACAGCTTCAATATTACATTTCTATCTTATTTACACATCTGACTTGTTCAAATAACTTTTATTTTTGTAGTCGGTGAAAGATGTAATAAAAGAGATGCAAGTGTCTGTTACCAAGAAAATTCAGATTTCCTATTCTCAAGGAAATTAGCAATATTATCAGGTTTGCTCTCTCGTGGAATTATGCAGGATAATATGCTAACGGGTTACTTAGTGCTTTAGACAACTGAATCATTTGAGAAATTTTAAAGTAGTTTCTCATAATAAATTCGAATATAGCTCTTGATTCTTCAGATCCAACAGCAAATTTCAAATCTTCCAGTTACCAATTAATTATTTCCATCACGAAAGTGAACCAGAACATGGGTGAGAATTAAGCTCTTTTTCTAGAGTTCCTTCTGAGATATATTAATAATTTAGATGTGACATCTTGAAAGTTCAGAGCAATGAACAATTTATTTGTTCTTGCCTAGCTGAAAGTACTAAAGAAGGAATATTAGGGGCAGAGAGAACCATATTTCTGCCTCTCTGTGAGAAAAAATACAAGTTATCTGGTGAATCATGTAAGTGCCTCCAGTAGCTGATGAGGCTGAAGTAATGGCTTTGACCTCTCTTGGTGGTCTTCTGTCCCAAATCACTGCTTGGAGTCAGGCACCTGGCTAAATTCAAAGCGTTTACATTGACATCTCTACTGTGCTGTGCCTCTTGACTGCATGCTTTAGAAACTAAAAGCTAATCAGTTTAGTCCTGAGATGTAGCTCAGTGGTAGAAGGCTTGTCTGGATGGGGGTTTTCTCCCCAGCTCTGAAAAATGGATAAATGAAAAGAAAGAAAGAAAGAAAGAAAGAAAGAAAGAAAGAAAGAAAGAAAGAAAGAAAGAAAGAAAGAAAGGAAGGAAGGAAGAAGGAAGGAAGGAAGGAAGGAAGGAAGGAAGGAAGGAAGGAAGGAAGGGAGAGAAAGAGAGAAAGAAGAAAGAAAGAAAGAAAGAAAGAAAGAAAGAAAGAAAGAAAGAAAGAAAGAAAGAAAGAAAGAAAGAAAGGAAGGAAGGAAGGAGAAGGAAGGAAGGAAGGAAGGAAGGAAGGAAGGAAGGAAGGAAGGAAGGAAGGAAGGAAGGAAAAGGAAGGAAGGAAGGAAGGAAGGAAGGAAGGAAGGAAGGAAGGAAGGAAGGAAGGAAGGAAGGAAGGGAGGGAGAGAGAGAAGAAAGAAAGAAAGAAAGAAAGAAAGAAAGAAAGAAAGAAAGAAAGAAAGAAAGAAAGAAAGAAAGAAAGAAAGAAAGAAAGAGAGAAAGGAAGGAAGGAAGGAAGAAGAAAGAAAGAAAGAAAGAAAGAAAGAGAAAGGAAAAAAGAGAAAGAAAGAAAGAGAAAGGAAAAAAGAGAAAGAAAGAAAGAGAGAAAAAAGAGAGAGAAAGAAAAAGAAAGGAAGAAAGAGGACCACCATTGATATAGCCTATTTTTTTGAGTAACCAATTTATTCTTAGAGAAATGAGGTAAAACACCATCTTAGATTGCAATGGTAAATTTCTTCAATCACACTGAGTGACTTTGGGAACTTAAGTATTTTGACAAATAGAAAGGACACGTATTGTATTTCTGTTTTTCCTCCCTTCCCTTTGTGGAACTGTCTATATGAAAATAAGATCCAGTTTGTGCCAAGCAGTGCTAGAGTTTGCTTTTCAATAAATCTACTGTGTTTATTAGAAGTTCATTGTTAAATGATTATGCAATAACCGTATAAGGACATTTGGCATGTCACCTATACCACAGTTGAGAGCTCCAAACACTTCAGGAATGTTTGCAAATTAGTCCTCTTTACTTTTCAGTAAATGATTTGATTTTCAGAGTCCACAGATGGGAAGCAGGAGATTGGATGTTTGAGTGGAACATTGTATTCCTTCAGATTAAAGAGAAGGTACAGAGAGGGGCAGTGATTTTTTTTTTAAAGATTATGCATGCACTGTGTGACAATCAAACACACACATGAAACAGAAAAGAGGGAAAAAAAGACAGGGAATGGGAGGGAGAGAGGGAGGGAGGGAGGAAAGAAAGAGGAAGGAATGAAGGAAGGAAGGAAGGAAAGAAGGAAGGAAGGAAGGAAGGAAGGAAGGAAGGAAGGAAGGAAGGAAGGAAGGAAGGAAGGAAGGAAGGAAGGAGGAAGGAAGGAAGGAAGGTAGGAAGGAAGGAAGGAAGGAAGGAAGGAAGGAAGGAAGGAAGGAAGGAAGGAAGGAAGGAAGGAAGGACGGAAGGAAGGTAGGAAGGAAGGAAGGAAGCCAGGAAGAATATAAATGAAGAAAACGCTGTTCCCCAAAGAAGCTAAATGGTAGATGGCCACATCCTATACTCCAGAGCACTGACTCTAAACTGGGTTTTATTGGTCATCTCATGTCTCTGGGTTTATAACATAGCTTCATCATTTCAAAGCTCACGGACAAGTCTCTTTACTTTTCTAGCTTCATTTCCCTCAGTCATAAAAGCTAGGTCATTTATTTTATTTCAAGGTAATTCCTACCTCCTAAGAGTATTGTGATGATTAAATAAAACAAGGCACATAAATATTCTGGCACACATACCATGGCATCTGAAGAGTTACATATTTCAGGGCTGGAGCGATAGTACAGCAGGCGAGTGATTGCCATGCACATGGCTGACCTGGGTTTGATCCCTAGCACCCCACATCCCTAGCCCTGGAGGCCCACCAGGAGTGATCCCTGAATACAGAACCTGAAATAAGCTTTGAGCACCACTGAGTGTGGCCCAAAAACCAACCCAGCATCCCCCCCCACACACAAAAAAAATACAAAGTTAGGTATTTCAGGGCTTGGATGACAAGTCAGAAGCACATGTTTTACATGTGGGAGCCCAAGGTTTAATCCTTGGCAACACATGGTCTCCTGATCACTCAAAACCCAAACCAAAGCAAACCAAAGTTAGGCATTTCATTGCATTATTTTTACCAACAGAATGGATTACCAAACTGATAGCATAAGCAATACAAGTTTAGAACACTAGGATTCCATCCCACTTGACATCTATACAACCTGATTCCAAATAAAATAATTACAAACGCTTTGAAGTAACCAGTCTTCAAATTTCTTGGTTCTAGCCACCAAGTTAATAAATTTTCGTCTATGCATATTTGGAATCCTTCTACAAATGTGTACAGTGCACACCCCATATAAAGGATGATTTTAGGTACTGAGGATTCAAAAGTTGAATGAGATAGATGTTTCATTTTTACCCTAAAGTTGCTTCTGGTCTGGGATTCAGGAACTGGACCAGATGGTTCAACAGAATAGTCAGAAAGTGGTGGTGGTGGTGGTGAGGAAGACAGTTGGGGAACATCCTTCACAGTGCCTGGAAATTGGAGGTTTCAGTTGCTTTGTATCCTCACTTTTTATTTTTTTTAATGTGCCTGGATATTGTGTTTCTTTATACCTCTGTAGCTTCAGGGACCCCCTTCCTTTCTTTTCTTTTTTGATTTTTGGACCACATCTGGCAATACTCGGGGCTTACTACTGGCGAGGCTTAGGGGTTCATCTAGGGTGCCGGGATTGAACCTGGCTTGGCTGCATGCAAGGCAAGCACCCTACTGACTGTACTATCTCTCCAGCAATAGGGACCCCTTTTCTCAAAATCTGAAGTGTGCTGAATTTCAAACCCTTTCCCTTTCTTAGCTCCAGGGACACCTGGGGTCCTGGAGAGGGAACAAGCAGGAATTGCAAAATGGTTGTCTCACCCATCCATGGACTCACTCAAGCAGTTGGGAATGAGAGTGGAATGGGGAGGAAAGGAACCACAGAATCTAGGTAGGTGGGCCCCAAATCAGAATCATACGGTATGGAGCTGGAAGTGAGTCAACACAAAAGGTCAAGTTTATTAGTGATTAATAAGGGGCAGGTTATAACTCTATTTTTCTGTGAAAACACACATTTTGGGCAACAGGATTCATTCAATGAAAAATTTGAGTGTTACAGGCTACCAATCATCTTTCTGGGAACTGGAAATATACTCATAAATAAATCATTCTTCCAGAGTCCTTTGCTGGCCTGTGATGTAGCTTAGTGGTAGGACACTGAGGCTTGACCCTGTCCTTCCCCCCAAACACACAACACAAAGGAATAAAATCCATACCCTCTTGAATTTTACATTTGATGGGGCCATGGATTTATTCTTCAAAAAGATTGTGGTGTAAAACAATTGCTCAAGAAACATGCTAGTTAAGCTGCCAAATAACAATAACAAAAGCAAAACAGAAAGAAAAGATATGGATCAAACCTGTGATCCTGTAAGTTGTGTACCAGAACTTTAGAGAACCTTAAAAATTTAGATGAGAGGATAGGGAAATGGTACATACAAATGGCTGGGGTGCATGTGGGAACCCCACCTGGAACACTGCAGGAAGTGACTCCCTCCACTTCCATCGCACACTCCAGCACCACAGGGTGTGGCCCTCAAACAAAGTGCAGTTGAGTGTGGGGTAGTGTGGAGGCGGGTTCAGGTTCCAGCACCCCAAAAGTCCAACCCTGGAATTGTGTCTGTGTGGGTGCATGTAAAAGCTGGAAATGTGGGGGCCGGAGCTATAACACGGCGGGTAGGGTGTTTGCCTCGCATGCGGCTGACCCGGGTTCGATCCCCGGCATCCCATATGGTCCCCCAAGCACTGCCAGGAGCAATTCCTGAGTGCAAAGCCAGGAGTAACCCCTGAGCATCGCTGGATGTGACCCAAAAAGAAAAAAAAAAAAAAGCTGAAAATGTGTATTTTGAAGATCCCACTCATTTCTCCCTACTTTCTTTTACTGAATCATCTTGAGATACAATTACAAAGCTTTCATGTTTGAGTTTCAGTCATACAATGATCAAGCACCCACCCCTCCATCAGTGCACATTCTCCACCACCAATGGCCCCAGTATTACCCCCCTTCCCAACTCCTCCTCTCCCCCCACCTTGACAATTTCCCCCATACTCTCTCTCTACTTTTGGATCCCACTCTTTTCAACCCAACCAAGCTTGAAGCAAACTTAGTGCTCCTGAGAAAAGACACAAGCGATGGAACTTTCCTTCACCAGAAAGAGCCATGAAAAATTGGTCATTTCCTTCTGACCAATGACATAGGGATTTTCAGTTCTGGATCTCCCATGAGAGAAGTATCCACATTTTCCCCTTATTTTAACAACTCATTAATACTTAAATGTAAGCCAAAAATATCTGAAGCACAGGAAGGAGGGGTGAGTTAAAAATCATCATCTAACTTTGGTGGTGGTGGTGGGGGGGGGGGGGATTTGAACCAAGGGTCTCAGGCATGCAAAGCATCTGCTCTATCCTTAACCATCCCCCCCCCATCCGCCACCCCCTCCCTAGTCCCCCACCCTCGCCGACTTCCCACCACATTTTTATCACGTCACTTCTCCAGTATTCTCTCTTCAACAACCTGGGCACTTGACAAATGTTTCCCCCTCAACGACCCGAGAAACTTCTGAAGTGTCATCATTCCCTTTGAACAGTGGGAGAAACGTCACGGGGTTTGCTCAGAGCCACTGGGAGGAAACTAAGCCCCGAAGCCCGACTCTCAGCTCCAACCCCCCTGTGCCTTCGGTCTGCTCCCTTGAGCACCTTTCATTGATCTTCTTGATCACTTGGGCTCTCAACCAAAAACGAACCACCGAGTTACAAATTACCGAGGAGAGAGAACTTAGTTGGGTGACTCCCAGGCCCGTGTGACGTGGGGAGTCTTTGGCGTGGGTAGATTCGGGGCTGCCCGGTTAGGTCCGCAGCAGCCTAGCACATTCCGCAACTTCCCGGGGCCCTAGGCTCGCGCCGTCCCCGCCCCGGGGCGGTGCCCGAGGCGGCGGCGACCCCTGGGCGGCGGATTCCGAGCGGTGCAGCTGCGCTCACGCCCCTCTGGCGACCCTGCGCGGGTGCGGATCCCGGTCTCCGGGCGATCCTTATCTGCTGGCCCGAGGGCGGGTCCGAAGGCTTCCCGGCTCCGCCCTGGGCTCCGCGGCCGGGGCACACGGCTGCCTCCCAAATTCGGCTGCCGGGGCATTTAATAAATAATAATAATAATTTTAAAAAGCTCGGTTCTTCTGCGTTCCAGCCCTGAAGCCCCCTAAAGCCTCCTGCTGGGCTCACCGTCGCCTCGAGTTTCCCCGGTGTCCTAAAAGTTGGCTCCAAAGTTAAAAGGGGCGGGTGCGTGCGTGTGTGTGTGCAAGCGGGCGTGTGTACGTGTGCAAGCGCGTGTGATGCCCGTTCGGGGGCTGGGGGTGGGAGTGAGGTAGGGGAACGTCCAGCGACCATTATTCCCCCCAAGGGTCCCTGCCCCTGGCTGACCCCGCTGCAGGCCCGAGCCCCCCGCGGGGAGCCGGCGCGCGTCTGCGGGTCACCGAAGGGAATGCAGCGGGGAGCGGGAAGCGGCGGACCAGACGGCCGAGCTGACCGACAGCCTGGCCAGCCACTGGCCGAGGGCGGTTCGAAGGCTTAGAGCGTGAGTGCGTGCGTGAGTGCGTGAGTGTGAGCGCCGGGGTGAGTGAGCTCCCCAACCCCCACCTGTTTGAAATGTTTTTTTTTTAAAAAAATAATTAAAGCCTTTCACATTTCAAAACTTGCCAGCCATTGAAAAGTGTATACAGCACGTGCGAGCCCCCCGCCCCCCTCTTTGCAAAGGGGTTTGGCCGGTCGCGGACAATGAAAGAAAGGGAGGGATCCGAGGGGTGTTCCGAGAGGGCGAAGTTGCCCGCTCCGCCGGGGTCGGTTTTAGGACCCAACGGGAAGCACACTGGAATCTCTCCCTTCGGGAAGGAGGGGTGGGGCGGGCCGGCCGGCGGGAGGCCGCGGGGCGCATGCGCGCGCGTCCGCTCCGGCCGGCCGCTGAGCTCCGCGGCGCGGAATAGAATGAACTGTAACAAAACAAGCCGAGCCTTTGTATCTGCTTAAAGGGGCCGCGGGCACTTCCCTCCTGTCCTGCCCCCGCCGCCGAGCCCGCTCGGCAACCGCGTCTCCAGGGCTCCCAGCAACTGGCTGGAAGGGTTTCCCTCGCCCTCTGGAACAGCCCGCCAGCGAGGCAAGGCGAGACAGACGGCAGGCAAAAGAGGAGACGCCGCATTTCTCAGAGGCAAGAAAGGAAGGGGGGAAAAAAGAAATAAATAACGCAAGCGGCGCAGAGTGGACTCTGGTCCCGGAGAGCACGATCGGGCGCCGTAACGTGGACCGAGAGGCACCGGAATGCAAACAAAGCTCGCTGGCGCCTGTGCAGGGCTCGCGGGGAAGCCCAGAAAGTTTGTTTTATGATGGCTTGAGTGCGCGAGTGTGTGCAGGAGAGCGAGGCTGCCAAGTTTCTTTCTCCCGTTGCATTATTTGGGGTGGTGGCGGGGGGGAGAGATGTCTCTCCCGTGAACCAGCGGATGCTTGGGGTTCTTTTTTTTTTGCCTGGGGGGGCACCTGTCTTTCATTTGATTATTCTTTCTTTTGCGGGGCGGGGGGGAGGAGGGGTGTAACTCATCATGTCGAAAGTGATCCAGAAGAAGAACCACTGGACTAGCAAGGTTCACGAATGCACGGTGAAGAGAGGACCCCTGGGCGAGTTGGGGGTGACCGTGCTGGGGGGCGCGGAGAATGGGGAGTTTCCATATGTCGGAGCGGTGGCGGCGGCGGCGGCCGAGGCGGCGGAGCTTCCTGGAGGCAACGAGGGCCCAAAGCTGGGCGAAGGAGAGCTACTTCTGGAGGTGCAGGGCATTCGGGTGTCGGGCTTGCCTCGCTATGACGTGCTGGGAGTCATCGACAGCTGCAAGGAGGCCGTCACCTTCAAAGCCGTCAGACAAGGTAAAACGGGACGCGCCCCCGGGAGGCGCCCCCAGAAAGGGGCAGCGGCGTGCAGAGACCCCAGCTCCTCCGTTTCCCGCCCGTTTTCCCGCTTTCCTCGGCTGAGTGCAGCTCAGAGGGGAAGTTGAGGCCGAGTGCCCGGTGGTGGTGCGGTACGCAAAGTTGTTGTGAGGTGGGGAGGCGTTTGCCCACCTGCCGGGGGCCGAGGGGGTTGCGTGTGCCAGCGGGAGACGTTTTCCATGCCTGATGTGCCAACCTGTTCTCGCAGCCGCCGGGTGCCGCGCACGCAGCTTTGGAAGGAGGAGAGTTGGGGAACTGAGGCAGGGGGCCAGGTGAACGTTCGCTCTCTCCTTGGCTCCGTGGGGGGGACGCCGGCAGCTGCCGCCTTCGTTAGCCAACTTGCTTTGTTTCTGGATCTGGAGAGTGGGTTTGGGCGAGGAGCGTTCTTGGCATCCCTCCATCCAAATACCGGCGTCAGCCCGCACCCCTCCAGGTGGGCCGGGGGATGAGCGCGTGGCCGTGCCTTAGCCTGCCGCCTGAGGATCCTGCGTTCTCTGCACAGCTGGATGACGCATGTCTCCCTGGATGCCCCAGCTCCGGGCGCTGGGGGAGGTAGAAGGGTCATTTCTAGCGCGCAGGTAGCCCAAGTTTACCCAACCCCCCCCCCACCACCACCCCGCCACGCGCTCCCCACCCCCCTGCAGTCACTGGTAATGATACTGTTTTATTTGCACTATCTCCTTCCAAGTCATAATTTGACTTGTAATAAACCCCAGCGAACAGATAAGGAAATTGAAACAGACAGTAAGTTACTTGCCCAAGGTCACACAGATATCAGAAGTGAGAGTTTGAGTCTTGCCTGCAGAGACTTCAGCACCCAGGAAAGAGAGGTGTTGGGAAATGACCCTAGGGACTAAGAAGTGGAAGCAAATTCTTTCCTCTTATGCCTATGAGGGAAGGGGGCGCGGTGCGTGAGGACGTGACCTCTTCCTGAAAGAGCTGTTTCTGAGCTGGTGGGATGGGGTGGGGAGAGCTGGGGCTTTCTTTACATCTCCGTTTGGTGCTACAAGAGACTGGCCTGTGATGGTCCAAAGAGACTAGATTTTCTGAAAGGAATCCCTTGTAGGAATAAAGCCATGAGGCCGATTTCTCTGCCACCCCCACCCCCAAGCTTTAAAGGAGGTGGCAAAGTTGAGCGTGGTGAAAAGTTACCAGATGTGCCGGCTGGCTTGGAAGGGTGAGCAGCAGCTGGAGGAATGTGTCGAAGGCAAGGAGGACTGAGCCCGGCGGAGTCGAGTTGGTCCTCTCTTAAAACATGCCTATTCCAGATGAAAAGGAGGAAGGAGGGGTGGGGGGTGGGGTTGTTAGAAGTCCCTTTTGGATGCTTTAGGAGCAGAGGGGTTGACAGTTCTGAATGCTGCTTCCATTCCTGACTGTATCCTCCACTTAGACTCCTCTTCCAAAAAGCCCTCTAGCATCTTCCCTGGAAGATCAAGTCCTTCCTCCTTTGGGCCCCACTAAATGTGTACTTTGTTTCCCTCCCCCTCACCACCCTTGCTCAGAACTGTGAATTACCACCTCTCAGTGGGTAGGGTGTTTGCTTTGCACGAGGCTGACCCAGGTTCGATTCCTTTGCCCCTCTCAGAGAGCATCCCGCACCGCAGAACCTGGCAAGCTCCTGGTGGCATATTCGATATGCCAAGAACAGTAACAAGACGTTACTGGTGCCTGCCTGAGCAAATCAATGAACAACGGGATGATGGTGCTACAGTGCTACTCTTACAGGATAGTAAACTTTTTAAGGCCGGCTGCCTCTTCTTTCACTTCTTCATTGCACATCTTCCCAGGCATTGCTTGAGGTCCAGCAGTTTGCCTCACCTGAGAATGTGACCTCATCTGTAAACTTGCTCTTTTGGGTTTGTTTTGGGGCTACACCCAATGGTTCTTGGATGCTGCTCCTGGCATAGTGCTCAGGGTTTGATCCCCAGCAGTGCCTGAGTGGGTGGGGGGGGGCATCAGTTCTGGAATTGATCCAGGCCTTCCACAAGCAAAACATGCCCTCCAACCACTGAGCTGTCTCTCTTCCTCCTAAACTGGCTTTCTTGAGGATATTACGTATGCTAATAGGTGGAAAATATACAGAACGGGATCTGGCACACAGTAGGTGTTCCGTAAAGATGGGCTGTCAATATTGTATTAACAAGAATTTGAGCAGTTATTTAATTTTAAGTCTGCTGAGCTTTCAGTGTTAACAACGTGGTTTATAAATTTAATGCCAGAGCCGTAGTAGAGCAGGTAGGAAGGGACCTTGGCTTGCACGTGGCCGGCCCAGGTTCAGCACCCTCATGTGCTCTCTCTAGCACTGCCAGGACTGACTCCTGAGCACACAGTCAGGAGGGGCATCCCCTTTCCCACCCCTAGGAGAGAAGAAAGTAAAACTTTGAATGCTAGTTCATCTGTTATTAGATCAGATAGAGATGTAGGGAAATGTTAAGACATTTGATTGGGGTTGGGGTTGGGGGAGTGGAAAGACAGTACAGCAGTTTGGGCATTTGCCTTTTGTACAGCTGGACCCTAGTCTGATCCCTCGCACTCTGTATGGTCCCCCAAATGCCACCAGAAGTGATTTCTGTGTGTATAGAGTTTGGAGTAAGCCCTGAGAAGTACTGGGCGGGGGGGGGGGGGGGGCAAAAGCAAAAAAAAAAAAAGTGAAAAAGCCATTTGACGGGAGCAGTCTCAGTTCTGGTCTGGCAGAAGTGCAGGTAGAAACGTTTACCCATCTTCAGCTCTAAGGCATCGAATGAGTCCTGTGTGTATGGGGCTCGTCTTCGCTGGGCAGGACACTGCATGTGGCGGAAGCATCTCCTCCAGCAGCTCTCAGTGGATGGAGTAGTTTCCCAGGACGTGGTTTCCGACTCTGAGAACAGGATGGATTGGTCAAGTGAAATGGGTTTGCAGTGAGACCCTCTGGGTTGGAAGGAAACTGGTATCTCTTCACCCAGAAATGCTCTGTATGTGCACAGGAGTGGCTGTGCAGGTGCATGTAAACAAATCTGCCTGTTTTATGAGCTCGGATAAAGACATGAATGGGGATACTCAAATGTCTTGGAAGTCTCCCTTCCCCCCCCCAGAAGCAAGCTGCTCTCCCATGAACCCACTTCGCTCTTCTAGCCTCTTTATTCCAGTAAAGATGCCCCTCGAAAGCTTCCCCCAGTCTCCTGTAGATATTGCATGGAGAATGTAATTTCAGCGTCTGACAGATGTGTTCTGACAGTGTATTCATTATCTGTATTTCAGTCATATCAGGTAGGCTTATACTTGGGAAAGGAAAACGTGACTTTTGTCTTGTCTGCTCCCCGGCTGGCCACTCCCAGGGACACGGGTCACTCTGTGTGCCGTCTGTATGGAAATGTCATGGTCTTCTTGCGGGAGAAAATTCTGCTGTTTCTATTTCATGGCAGTTCTCTGGAAAGATGCATAGACCAAAATAGTCTGTAGCAAATGGTATTATATGAAGCAGGAGTGAATTGTGAAGAAATCAAGCCACACGAATTTACCAGGTTGGAGTTAGTTCATTTGAGATGAAGGCAATCAGAAACTGCCCAATAAAATTATTGTATGCACTATATACAGTGTTATTTAATATATAGCAAAACATGCTTGTATAACTTACCAGCTTAAATTTCCCTATAGTAAAATAATCTGACGAATTTTGACAAATATATATGCTCATGTACATTGTAATCATTGTAATCCAGATCAGATCAGACAGAATACAGTGGATAAGGAGCTTGCCTTGCACACAGCTCACCCAGGTTCAATCCCTGGCACCACATGTGGTCCTCCAAAGCCCTGTCAGGGGATCCCTGAGCACAGAATTAAGAATAGACCCCCCAACATCTCTTTTCTTCATTCCTGAATCTGTTCTTTTTAAAAACATTTTTTTAAAAAATTATTATTATAAAGTTGTTAACAATAACTTATTATATTCATAAATTATTTTTATAAAGTTGTTAACAATAACTTATTATAATCATTATTTCAATACCAATTCCACCTCCATTATACCTTCTCACCGCCATTATTTCAAAATTTCCCACCCACCACCCAAGCCTGCCCCAAAGGCAGAGATCCTAAATAATTTATTTTGTATTGCTTGTTATGAATAATCAGCTAAAAAATGATCCAGAAAGGTTTGCTTAGAGGAAAGTATTTGAAGACTATTTCTCACCTTGGACTTTGATTGAGATTGGTTGCCACCTTCTATGTTACACTCCACCCAATGTGCTGTGCTGCTCCTGGTACATTCGTGGTGCAGAGTATGAGATATTGCTCTTGGAATTCTAAAATTTTAAATAGGGTGATGCAGCTGGAGTTATATTTTTAACTGGATAGTGACTTTGGGGCCTGGAGACTTCTCTGTGTCTTGTTGCTCTCTTCTGAGATTTGTTTGTGAGTCTGAATCATGGCTATTAATGAGCTTGTATGCCGCCAGAGGCAGTTTGTGGGCATGACTGCCAGGCTCCTGGTAGAACAGGGAGATGGGGGAAAGTCACCCAGTCCCAAATCCGTGCAAGCCTTGAGAATTTGGTCACAAAACCTGCATACCCGAGCTTTTCAGCAGATTCATTCATATGCAGGAGGGGCCCATCCTGAGCTTGTGGAGATCTGCATGGTGGAGATTGAGTTCTGGAGGGTTTTGGCTGTTGGGGCTCTGTTTGGGTTGGTGCAAAATGAAAAAAAAGCTTAACCCAGATCAAAATGTAGAACATTTCTTTCACCCTGGAGATTTCTTCTCTCATGATACTTTACAGTCAGCTCCCCTCCCTTCCCCAGAGGTTGATTTATTTCTTACAGTGGATTAGTTTTATATCTATTCTTAAACTTTATGTAAAAAAAGTAATGCAAGATGTGCTCTTTTTTCACTCCACAATATATTTTGGAGATTTCATGTCATTGTGTAGATGATTGTTTTTTTTTTTATTGTTGAGTAGTATTCCACTGTATATTTCTATCAGTTTTATCTCATTTAGCTCATTGATTGACTCATTTTTGGCTGTTATGAATAACGCTGTTAAAAATGTTCCAGTAGTTCCATATCCTTGGCAATCTTTAATCTTTTTTGGGGAGTGGAGGCAGGGGGAAGGTGAGAGGACCACACCTGGCAATGTTCAGAGATTACTCCTGGCTGTGCACTCAGAATTATCCTGACAGTGCACGGGAGACCATATGGGATACTGGGGATCGAACTGGGTCAGCTGTGCGCAAAGCATGCACCCTACTTCCTGTATGATCTCTCCAGCTCCACCAATCTTTAATCTTGTATATATTTATAATCTAGCTACTTTTAACATTTGTGGGAAAAGGAAAAGGGAATGAAGGAAACAGTGGCTTGGGGGATCATTCTGTTTTTTTTTTTTAATTTTTTATTGTGGAAAGTTACAAAGTTACAAAGTTTTCAGGTTTAAATCTCAGTTATACAATGCTCGAATACCCATCCCTTCACCAGTGCTCATATTCCACCACCAAGAATCCCAGTATAGCTCCACCCCGCCCCCGATCATTCTGTTTTTGATTGAGCATCTGCCTTAGAATGATCCGTTCGCTAAGGGTGCTTTATGGTCATTTTGTGCCACAGTGTGCAGGACTGGCCTGTTAGAAACTTCGTTGGCTTTTTTGATGGCCGTATGAGTGGTTCAAGTAGAGCTGGAATTCATCTATGTTGGAGCCCAAAACTCATGCTCCTAATTTTTGGATCAGTGCGTCATAAAGTGGGGGTTCTCCGACCAGTGGCAGCTTCATCTGGAAACTGGTTAGATATGCAAATGCCAGGGGCTCATCCTTGGCCCGCGCATGCCCAAACTAGGTGGAGATGGCCTAGGTGGGGATGGGCGTGCACTGCGGAGAGAGTGGAGCTGTGGGGGTGTTTCAGTAAGCCTTCGGGTGATCGCTGTGCCTGTTCAAGTTTTGAACCACTGCCCTAGGCTATACAGTGACACGGATACTGTGACATCCAGTGACAGATTGCACTTGGTTACAAAACAAGCTCCGGGGACTCGTGTGATCATCTCTTGCCGTCTCCAGCAAGTCACTCCTTTGGGTCTAAGTTTCTTCATGCCTGAAATAAGTAAAGGGGGGTGTCCCTTCAGGTCTGTTTTCCTGGGGTTCTATGAATAACCCAGACTCCAGAGGGTTTTAAATGGTGTGATTGTAGTTTCCCAAATGGGTATATTATAGGTCATGCTTGCACATTTTTGTAGGTGAGTTCTGTGGTTTTGCAAATTACCCAGGGACCTAACCGGTTCCTCCACTTTTTTTTTTTTTTTAGACAGAATGAAACAATAAATAAGAATTTAAAAGCCACAACATCCTCACCAGATCTTTCCTTTTACTCTAATGAGCGAATTAGGACCATATCCAATGGGATATAGTTATCTGATTTTTTTTTTTTTTTTACTAAATGATACTGTTCTTATTCTAAAACACTGAACCTTATCTTTGTTCCCTTTCTGTGAATTCCTGCTTTAGGATTCCCCTGGCTGGCTACAAGGTTGGGGCCTCTCTGGATTGCCTGCAGAGGACCCATCCCCTTACCCAGTGGTTACTGTAACTGTCACTGTCATCCCATTGCTCATCGATTTGCTCGAGCGGGCACCAGTCATGTCTCCATTGTGAGACTTGTTACTGTTTTTGGCATATCAAATATGCGATGAGTAGCTTCCCAGGCTCTGCCATGTAGGCGAGATACTCTTGGTAGCTTGCCGGACTTGTCGAGAGGGATGGAGGAATTGAACCCGGGTTGGCCGTGTACAAGGCAAATGCCCTGCCCGGTGTGCTATCACTCTATCCCAAGGTAGCTGCTAAAATATTTAACAACCAGCTCTGGTAGAAGGGAAATCCTAATTTGTAGCGTGACTGGAGTTGGGAAGAGATGCCTATCATTGGTTCTCCCCACCAAGTATGAGCTTGCCCCAGCTTCCCAGAATCACATGTTCTCTCTTCATTTGTATTGCCAGTCATCACCACCTCCTCCCAAATCCACAAAATCTTATACATTATTGTTCTGTCCCCTGGAATGTGAAAACCACGTTCATTTTCTTTGGTCTTCTTTCACTGGAAAACCATAGGTGCTCAGATCCGCCCCCCCCCCCTCATCTGACTGGCACCTGCTTATTCTCTGGGTAGATATCTACAAGTCTTGAGTCCAAAGGGAGGGAGGTTGAAAGAGTTTTCTGTTGTCCCTTGAACAATGATCAGTGCAGAGGTGCTCACCTCATTACCCTCTCTTTCTCCTTTCATCTTTCTCTCATCTGGGACCCTGATATGTTCATTTTCTCATTACAGATCATCCAGGCAGATGATTGTAAGAATTTATGGCCAGGTAGAAAGAAATGATTGGCAAGGATGAATGAATCATACTTAAGTTTTCCTACTTGTTGACTCTCATGGAGTTTAAGAGGTGACATTTCATTTGTTCAAAGACTAATGAATTATACTCAGGTTTCCTACCTGGAGTTTAAGAGATGAAATTTCATTTGTCCAAAGGCAGGATTGATGAGGGGCTTTCTGTTTGCCATTGATGTGGGACCTGCTCTGTGTTACATCTGTAAGAATGACACTTTACCTCTGTTTTCTTGCAGCAATGTCCCTGTGTACAGTTTTTCCAGCCAACAGCGAATCAGATCTTTGCGACAAAAAACAGTCTGATTTTTGTCCTCTCTTGCTCTTAAATTGTGCTTTGTGTTTATGTCTTTTTTTTTTTTTAACTTAAACTTTCAACATTCAGTCTGCTTTTGTTCTTAGTGCCTGAAGACCACTCGCTAAAAGATATTTTTAGGTTGCACTACGGAACATTCCACGGCTTTTACAAAAAGTAATGCAAGGACGTTCGTCCCAAGTTGTCCATTGTTTTCAGTGGCCACCCTTTGCCACTGGCTGTTTTATTTATAAATAGATGACTTGACCTTCTGATGCACGGGCATACAGTCAGCTCACTGCATTCGTTGGCATTCATTACCCAGCTAGTTTCAGATGGCAGAATTGATGATATCCACCAAGGGGAATTAGTGGTTTATAAGAGAAAACATTCTGATATCTTCTTACCACAGGGGTTTACATGAAGGATGTTGCTTTATAAATGATGGATATTTAATATAAAACACCAGTTTCTGGTGGTAGTGGCCCCTTTCTTGAGTTTGTATATGTGAGTAACAGAATATACTGATTTTGTATACACTGAGAATAAAGGCTGTCAAATTCGTTAAGGACTGACAGTCAACTCCTAAATAAAGTAGGTTATTGCCTTCCTGCCTGTCTTTAGGCAGCTCCTATGTGAGATCTATAACCTTGAGAAATCCCCACAAACACTGGAGCTTTGCCGTGCTGTTCCCCTATGGCTGTCTGCATTGATGGAGTGTTTCTTTGTGGCTTTGTTATGTTGTTGCTATAGCTGAATCCCCAGATGTCTGGACGTACCTATCATGTTAGCTTTTGCTTTATACTGTGGCATCCTGTGGAGGGTCCATGTTGTTTGGGATGACAACTTTCTTGAAGAAGTGCAGCAAAATTAGAAAATGTAATTGGAACATTGTCTTTATGATTAAATAATAACCTTTTAGAGCCAAGTAATTAAATAATGGAGTGGTCCATCCTCTGTGATCATTTCTTAGTCCCTACTTTGTAGTGAAGCTCAGAGTCTTTCAGTGACCCACCCTTTCCCCCCCTCCCCGGATCTGGCCCGTTACCATCCTCCTCTCTCTCTGACTGGTGCCCACTTATTCTCTGGGTAGATATCTACAAATCTGGAGTCCAAAGAGCTAAATGTCTTTCCAGTGACACCTTCTCGGTCACGTTTTCTCTGAACACATTACTAAACACTTTGCACTGCTACTTGTCATTCCCTCTTTCCTTTTTCTTTAAGAAAAAAGTTCATGTTTCTTTATAGTACACAGATCATGTCAAAGTAAGTTAGAGCCCAAGAGTCTAAAACCCAGGAGTGGAGGGATGTTGTTGGTCCTGTTCTGTCTCCCTAGTACCAGTACCAGTGTCTGGTGCATAATTGCTCAAGTATTTGCTGAACTTCAGCTCTTAGATCTGGAATGAGAACAAATATGCCCTGAGCTCTGTTCTCTCTGACTGTTACTATCCTTGAAAGTCTCTGTGAAAATATAGGCAATTTGTGATGGATCACATACTTGAGGGGGGTTTAACATTGGTAGTCTATGACTGAGTTGATTGTTTTGGGAATATTCTTGAAGACAGTGAATTTTGCTGGACTGTGGTCAGTGGGTCTGAATATAGTAGTTTAGGGTGGCTCTGTGCTGAACGAGTGTTGGATTTTTTAGTCTCTCTCACCTTCAAGTGGACTGTGAGATGTTCTTCTGGTTGTTCTCATTGGTGTGTCCGGGCTTTCTGTTGCCATGTCCATTGTCATGAGAGTGAGTAATACCAGAATTACTTTCCCTCTGCTAAGGTGTCAACGCCCCCGTTATTGGCGATGGAGGCACTTGTGTGTACCTTTAATGAGATGTGGTTATGTTTACCACAATAAGCCTAATATTTTAGCCCATTATGAGACAAGACTTAAGCTCTCTTTATGGGCAGTGGCATGATGGTGCAATTAAAAGGCAATTATGTCCTGATTATAAGCCATGTTTCAAAATTATTGCTGTACATAGTGTGAACAGGACTGCAGTGTTGCTTCTAAAACAACCCACAAATAACTATTTGTTGTTGTGCTGTAGAGTCTCAGGTTGGGACTCAGGCCTGTGTGGATCAGAATCTAGGCTTTGCAGCCGAGCAGTGGGAGACTCAAGATGAGATGCTTTAGCTTTTTGTGCTGGTACTTCTGAACATGTGGATAATAGTGGTACCTCTGAAAATGGGCATGCAAAAATGGTAATGACTTCCTGGGGTTGAAGGAGGAATGGAATGAGATTTAAGTAAGTTTTCCTGACAGTGCCTGCCATATTGAGGGTGTTCAATAAATGCTAGTGTCTGTTACTGTTTGACTGTTTCCCATTTGAAAGCACTGGAGAGAAGAAAGAGTTGTCTTGAGGGCTGGAGACTGTGGGAGAAAGTTCCCTGAAGAGCTTTTCAAGTCTAGAAAACTCGATCATTTTTTCTACATGAGTCAGATGCCAGTTTTATGAAAGGTTGAGACTGGTTTAGTTCAGACAAGTAAGAAAGTGTTCCCCAGACCTTGCCATGTGTTGGTGGAGATGTGAGGCATCTGACTACCTCCCACATTGTCACTGGTGACAAATTGGTTCTAATGGTTGTCATGAGGTGCCAGGTTGTGATAAAGTCTAGGAGGATGAATCTCTTCCCATTTCCTAGGGTCTGTGGGCAGGCCAGTTCCAGCAAGAATGATCCTTGAGAACTTGACACTGAGTTCCTCTGATCTTTCCGACATCACTTCTGAATTCTCAGAAGTACTGGAAAGACAGTGACACTTAGTGTATCAGGACTTGGAATCAGGTCTATTGGCATCAAGTCCAAGTTCTGCCGCTGATCTCAGCTGAGTATCCGGGGCACATGTTAACCTCCTAGAACCCCAGTTTTCCAAATTAAATATAATGGTAATATCTTCTGCAGAGGGTGGTTGTGAAGATTAAATAAGAAAATGTATGTAAAATATTTCATATTCTCTTTACTTATAAATGGAAGTTACCAAAATGCCTCTATCATAGCAACTATGGTAACTTTCACTTGCGCTAAGGAAACCTACGCGTGAAGTCCGCTAAGCCACTGGGTCTGAAGCCAGGCTGATGTCATCTTTTGGCCATTTGGGAATCTTAGATAATATTCAGTTGTCACGAGCAGGAGGGAACAGTGCTTCTTGGCATCTAGGGAGGAGAGGCCAAGGATGATGCTAAACATCCTAAAATGCACGGACAGTCACCCAGCAGAGAATTAATAGCCCCGGATGTCTGTAAGGCTGAAATTGAGAAAACCCTGCTTTAAGTGATAGCATCATGTTTGCAACTGAGGATCTGAATTTGGGGTGTTTCACTAATAATATAACTTATTTATTCATCTTCTGACATGTCATGGAGAACCAGGTTAAGCTTTTGTCTAGGTGGGGGATCTCATTCTCACTGTAATAAAGAAAAATTTGGCTGGAGGGGTTAAGTAATTTATCCTGACCCCTAGGCAATGAATATAGATCAGGTTCAAGTTCAGATCTGCTTGGTTCCAAAATTCTTAGGTTCCTACACTAAGAATGTGTTGCCGTCATAGCTGGGAGTCTCCAGTATCCTTTTATTGTGGTATCTATGTGGGTATCATTGCTCCGCAATACAGTCCAGTATGGAAGGTGACCCCATTGAAGATAGTCCTAGAAATGAAAGATGGGTCCATTAAATAACACTGAACTTGCTGCTGCATAGTTCCAAGTAGTATTGCTTATTGGCTGCTTTCTGCTTTCCCTGATCTCCCCCCAACAACTTGGTTCATTCTTTCCTCCTCTCTTCTCATCTTTAATTTTAGTTAATTTTTTGGTTTTTATTTGTCTTTGTTTTACTTTGTCTTACTCCTGGCTCGGTGCTCAGGGATTACTCCTGGCAGGCTCAGGGGACCAAATGAGGTGCTGGGGGTCAAACCTGAGCTGGCCTCAGGCCAAGCATACTCCCTACCCACTGTACTGTAGCTCCAGCCCCCTCATCTTTTTTAGACACACGCATATCAATTTTAAGATCACAGTACTGTTTTTCATGATTGTAGATTTGCATGTCTGCCTCCCAGACTGGATTATGTATTTCTTCAGGCAGTATTCCTGTTTTATGTCTCTTTGCAATTCTTGCCCTCTGTGGATACTAAAGAATATCTATTGAATTGAATTCTTTTGAGGGTAGGGAATAGGCATAACTCCTAAGTAAAAAAAAAATTATTTTTGCCTAAGCTCTTGTTGACTAGAATATCTGTGGCTTATTTTAAAGGCATATTAAATATACTTAGCCATATGTCTGACTTTTCCGTGATGATTTAAGATGGTTGTCTGCCAGTTGTTGTAGCATTTTGAACTGTAGAGAAAATATTGAATTAATTGTGTTGAAGGTCCTAGAGGGCCTTTATTCTGACCAGATGTGTGCAGTGATTGCTTACGTAATATGGCCATGGAAGGTGTCACTTTGGCTCGATTTAAGTAGTCAGTATTGTGCCACCTTGATTCATGGCCAAGTGTTAGAATTTTCATCTGATAGGGAGAGCATGTTCATTTCCTCCTGTAACGATCAGCCTGTTGAAGTCTGTGGGACTTGGGTTAGTATTCACAACTCAAGATCAAGTTGTCAGAAAAGAACTTCCTTTGGTGTTGGAGTGTGTGTGTGTGTGTGTGTGTGTGTGTGTGTGTGTGTGTGCATGTGCGCATGCGTGCGTACACACACACGTGCACATGCATGCAATAAAAATCTTAGACATCTAGATTTTGGTTTCTAATCTTAAAAGCTCAATTAGTGTTTTGACCTTGCATGACTGTGACTCTTACTAGTTATGTGCTCCCAAGGCTTGTTTTTATTTCTTTCAGAGAAATTGAAATTTGTTTCACTGATTTAAATGTGTTGCAATAGAGAGATGTTGATATGAAAGAAAAATCTGTCCACAGAGTATGCATCTGAGAGCCAGAGAGAGAGAGAGAGAGAGAGACAGACAGACAGACAGACAGACAGACAGATAGACAGGGCATCTTGGCATGGGGCTTGCCTTGTATGTCGAAAACTTAGGTGTGATTTCTGACACCCCAGATAGTCCCCTGAGCCGAGCCAGGAGTGAGGCCTGAGAACCGCCAGGTGTGGCCCCCAAACTAAACCAAAACAAAAATGCGTCACCGTTGCCCATAATTCCATCCCAGAGGTACACATATATTAATACTCCAATCTGGGGGGAGTCAGCTGCACAGTCCCTGTGCTCAGTGCAGGGATGGTGCAGTGCAGGGATCCAACTTGGGACTCTGGCACGGGCAAGCATACATTCTCGCCTTGTGAGTCTCCATTGAGGCCCTAACGCACCATGGTTTAACTAGACTTTTAAACCTACATGCACTGTAGTCCCATTGTTCATCGATTTGCTCGAGCGGGCTCCAGTAACATCTCCATTGTGAGACTTGTTGCTGTTTTTGGCATACTGAATATGCCACGGGGAGCTTGCCAGGCTCTGCCATGTGGGCGGGATACTCTCAGTAGCTTGCCAGGCTCTCCAAGAGGGGCGGAGGAATCAACCCAAGTTGGCCGCGTGCAAGGCAGATGCCCTAACCACTGTGCTATCGCTCCAGCCCACAAAGAGATATAAATACACACACTGACTCTTATTTTCTCCCTTCCCTTCCCTTCTTGTTGTCCTGATGTCCGCAGGTGGGTCGCACACCCAGGGGCCCGGTGTGTGCTGGGGCTCCCCTCCGTGCCTGTGAAGCTCACACACTCACACACGGGCCTCACTAGGATCCCTGTCGTGTTCCTGTACATTCTAGTTGTCGTCCTTGCTGGGTGTGACCGAGGGGTGCACACACACCCTGGCGCTGGCCCATCTTTTAATCGTGGCTCTCCCAGGGGCGCACACCCTTCAGCTGCTGCTGTGGTGCCTGGTCTCTCTGGACAGGGGCCGGGACTGTGCTCCGTGCACGTGGGCAGCCTCGGGATTCTACTTGAGTCCTCCTGCCTGCAAGGAGCTGCCTCTGTGCAGCTCAGGCCTCTTGCTCTCCTTTGTTTGTTTCCAGTTCCCTGGCGCCAGAGGCTCCTCTGGGCTCTGCTCCGGGGCGCTTAGGGCACCATGCAGTGCTAGGATTGATCCCAGGCCTCCCCAAGCAAAGCAGCAATCCTTTGAGCTATTCCTCCACCCTTCCTCCAATAAAAGAAACATGTCTTTCATTGAATTGCGCCCATTGTTCCCAGCCAGGGACCCCGAAGGCGGTACTGTTTGGGTTCTGTGGTGCTGGGCCACCTCAGTGACGCTCAAGGAACTCCAGGCCACACCTCGCAGTGATTTCTGGACCCTGTGGTGCCTGGGATTGAACACAGTATGCACAGCATACACCAGAACCCTGAGACTCCGCAGTGATGCCCCTCTCCTCTCCCACTTTTTTTTTTTTTTTTTTTTTTTTTAAGATTTCTTTGGGAGGCTTTTCTGGTGAAAGTTGGATCATACAATACATGTCCTGGACATTTTTCTACACTGCTTGTAGCTCGACTTGAGCATTTCAGTGGCTTGCAATTCTTTTATGGCTGTCCTATATGAAGCCATGCTTTGAGGAGGAAATATTGAGGTTGTTTTCAGTTTTTTCTTATTTTACACAGCATTGATATATCCTTGTATGTGTATTGCAGCAAACTTCTTCAGATATTTTCTTTGGATAAATGTCTAGAAATAGAACTCTTCACTCTCATGCATTTTATCTTTTCAAAGCTTTTAATACGGGGCTAGGGAAGAGTTCAGTGTGTGGAGTGCGGGGTTTGCATAGGCCTTAGTTTGATTCCCAGCACCACTGAGCACAGAGCCATGAGTAGCCCAGGAGCACCACCAGGTGTGACTCCCAAATGAAATAAATAAACAAACAATCCCTTATACCTCATCATGTTGTTCAGAGATTCGAATGTGTGGTGCCAGTGATCAGATCATGGCCTCCTGTCTGCAGAGCATGCACACTAACGCATCGAGCCATTTCCCTGCCCCAGTAGGTATTTTCAAGGACATTCGGAATAATGGAATAACATGTCTTGTTCAAAGGAAGCAGTTGCTGTGAGCTTTAACCTGTTGCTGTCATGTGGGAGTATGGGCCTGGCATGGCCAGATTTCTCTAGTTTTCAAGAGAATCTAAAAGCATAGATTCCCCAAACCAATGAACTTTGCAGATTGAAAAAACATTGGTTCAAAGTTCTTTGAAAAGCAGGGAGACCAAATAACACATCTGGGAGCCATCCTTGGCCATGGAGCAGCCGGCTTGCAACCTCGGCCTTTGCTGTCTGTCTCTTGCTTTTGACGCCCCTCCCAGGCATCTCTTCAATAGAAGAAATCTCGTTTCTTTGGTTTTTTTGTTTTTGGGTCACACCCGACGATGCTCAGGGGTTACTCTTGGCTCAGTATTCAGGAATCACTCCTGGCGGTGCTCAGGGGACCATATGGGATGCTGGGAATTGAACCCGAGCCGGCCGCGTGCAAGGCAAATGCTCTACTTGCTGTGCTCTCACTCCAGTCCCAAAATCTCATTTCTTAACTCTTTATTTTTATTATTATTATTTTGCTTTCTGGGTCACACCCAGCGATGCTCAGGGGTCACTCCTGGCTCTGCACTCAGGAATTACCCCTGGCAGTGCGCAGGGGACCATATGGGATGCTGGAAATCGAACCTGGGTCGGCTGCATGCAAGACAAATGCCCTACCCGCTGTGCTCTCCCTCCAGCCTATCATTTCTTAACTCGTGCTGGAAATCTCAAGCCCCACTTGGTGTCCCTTTCTCAGTGAGGATCCATATGTATGTCTTGACGTGAGTTTTTCAAGTGGTCCAGTTAGTCTTTCTAGTCCACATGAGGCCCCGTTGGAGACAGTGCCCCGTTCTAATTGTGAACGACTAAGAAGAGGGTATATTTTGACAACTTGCCAGCTGATCAGTTGAGCATAATTCTTAGAATTTTGTCTCAGAGTCCTGAGTTTGTGGAGTTTTAGAACTGTGTACAGAATGTCATTTGTTTATTATTTTGGAACCACACTTGATGGTGCTCCAGGCTTACTCCTAGCTCTGTGCTCAGGCATCAGTTCTGCTGGGCTCAGAGAACCATATTTGGCGCTGGTGCTGTGTATTGAATAGGGGTTGGCTGCATGCAAGGCAGGCATCTTCACTCCTGTATTATCTCTCCAGCACCAGGAAGGCATTGACATGAGTAAGTACTGGAAATAACATGGTCTCTGCTCTGATGTTATTTCACAGTGAAATGTGTGGCCTTATGAATAAAAGAATGAAGAATTTTTAAAAAGTGCTATATATATCTTAAGGATGTCTTATCTGTAGCAAGAAGTTTTTAATAGCACAATTTATTTGGACATTTGGCACTCAGGGATTACTCCTGGTGGACTCAGGGGAACGTACCGGGGACAAACCAGGGCCAGCTTTGTGCAAGCACCCATCCCCTGTCCTATTGCTCCCACCCCTGTTTGGACACTCTCTAGATAAATCAGGAATCTTCTTCTCCAAGGTGGATGCTGTTGGAATCTCCACAACAGGTGAACTTCTTCTGTTCTTTGTATCAGAGGTATTGGGTTGAATTTTGTTTCTTTGAAAACCAGTGCGGCCTTTCTTGCTTTCTTGCCTGTTGTGAATTTGTCTGTGTACTCCAATTCACGCTGGGCTCCACGTTCACCATAAGAAGATTGTGGAGGGACTCAAGAAAGTCAGCTGAGATATCAAGTCAAATGCTATGTTTCTATCAAAGAGCTCAGCATGGAATGAAAGGCCTCTGAAATGACAAGTATAGAGTTGGCAGCAAAAGCCCAATGTGAAGTTTAAATTTAACTAGGTTTGGCTTTGGACTGTGTTTCTATTCTCTTCTTCCATGATTTGTGCAACCACTCCCCTCCCACCCCATCCCACTCCCATATCAGAATAAGATTCTGATGGGCTGTCTAGGAATACAAATTTTGGGTAGGATATTTCATATGTAATTCCACTCCAGGGATATGAGACAAAAGTAGGAGAGTTTTCAAGTTTAGACTACAGTGTGCTCTGTGCTCTGATATCTACCGCCATCAGTATGAGAAACTTGATGAGAATTTCCATCATTTGGAGAGTACTCAGAATTCCATCTACACCCTTTCTTCCAACTGTAGTTGACCTGAAACTTGGCCTCTGTCCACTACTTTGAAATGCTTGAGGATTGGTTAGTGAGCTGAAAAATGGGTGAACTTGCATGTAGTTGAGCCTTATTCAAATTCTGGGCATTACATATAGTTCACTGATCACTGACTGGGATCATGCTTGAGCACAGAGCCAGGAATAGCCCCTGAACTCCACCGGGTGTGACCTCAGAAAATGAACAAAGAAATAAAGTGTTTTAAGGATAGCTGTGGCAGGAAACGTGGCTATTTCCTGGTGCTTTAGATCCAGGATAACCTTGTTGAGTTTTGGTCTTTGTGAGAGAGTCAGGTTATAGTGACTCCCAGGTAAGCCCTTCTGGGGTATGTATAAAAAAACATTTTAGAAAGCAGACAGTGTTTATGTTATGCATAACTCATTATAGGAGAAAAGTCTGAGTTAGGAAGCC
Organism: Sorex araneus; assembly: GCF_027595985.1. Classification (NCBI taxonomy): domain Eukaryota; kingdom Metazoa; phylum Chordata; class Mammalia; order Eulipotyphla; family Soricidae; genus Sorex; species Sorex araneus. The sequence continues at coordinate 62,944,331 of NC_073305.1, read as the reverse complement.
CAGCAAAAGATATACCCTTTTCATGGCTGTTACCTCTTTTTGGTTTCTCCGTAAGTGGGGGTTGAAAAATGCTGCCACAAGGAAGAAGGACCCTGACTTTCTTAAAGCAACGTGATGCTGCGTCTGAGCCCTTTTAGCTAAAAGTATAAGTTCTAGCTAGTCTTTATGAAATAATTATTTCCAAGAAAGATGATTGTGAGAAGAAAGCATTAATGGGAATATGATAGCTGGTTGGAATCATTTGGGGTTGAAGAGCCTCCCATGGGGTTTAGTATAAAGCACAGGGTGAGTCACTTTGATGCCAGCAGTCCTGGGTGGGGGTGGGGGGAAGCAGTATTTTGAAAAGACTGCCGGGGAAATCTTGAGCCCATGCACCTGTTACCCAGTGCTTATATTCACCTGATGGCTGCGAACAGCTTGCAGGCAGATCTGCTTGGAGAAAATGATCAGTTTTGGAAACGGTGGCCTCAAAATTGGATTTGGTGAGAGGAAAGTATGGCTGAATTACCTAGGACTGTTCTTAAGCTGTGGGTATGGTGGTACAGGGATGACTTTATTAGTCGTATTAGTGAGTCTGATTCATGTTTTCCTGCCCAGCAGAGTCCTGAGTGATCATAAGAATGATCCACAGTATGAGCACAGATTTGGGATCCTCCAGAGCATTTACTAACCACAGGGGTTTCTAAGCCCCAGCCTGGAACTGTGGAATCAGGGTTCTGTGCTATAGGCCCCCTACATCCATAGTACTTAATTTTTTCCCCCCTGGGAGCTACAGAGATAGTATAGTGGGCAAGGTGCTTGCTTTGCATGTGGCTGACCCTGGTTCGGTCCCTGGCACCCCATCTGGTCCCCTGAGTGCAGACCCTGAAGTAAGTCCTGAACACAGTTGGGTGTGGAATGTGCAAGCAAACAAAAACTCCTGGTTTTGTGAGGAGCTGAAAGTTGGTTGTGCCAAACTCCCAAGACATTGGCCTCTCTGATCCCCATTACTTAATACATGATGGTAATAGACCCCATGCTGTGCTGGAGCGAACAGGATTATGGAAGGAGGCAAGCACAGAAAAGGCAGGTGTGACCTGGTAGTTCTAGGTGGCAGATAGAAAACACATGCATATTTGTAGGTGGGAGGTGTTAGCTTTCCTTGTGATCTTAGTTAGGGATTTTAGAGGCACTGTTTTCTTAAGAATACACTTGTCTCTTTAAAATAGAAAAGAGGGCCGGAGTCATAGTGCAGCGGGTAAGGTGTTTGCATTCCATGCGGCTGACCTGGGTTCAATCCCCAGTATTCCATATGGTTGTTTGAACACCACTAGGAGTAATTCCTGAGTGCAGAGCCAGGAGTAACCCCTAACCATTACAAAGTGTGACCCCAAAATAAAATAGGAAAGAAATGCGCATGCATGAGAACATGAGAAAGAGAATCTTGTACACCATGCCATAGGTGGTTTTTGTCTACAGTCTCTAGATCTGTCTTTGAGGTTCAAGTGAATCATGACCCACTTACAGAGGAGGTAAGGCTGGCCTTCATCTGGGCCATGTGACTGTTCCATGTGGGAAAACAAAGTTTCTGAAGGGATGCATAAAAGGGAAAAAGCTATAGATGGGATAATCAGCCAATGCTCACTTTTTGCATCTACACCCAGCATGAAGGTACATGTAGAATGTCACTTCAGGGTGGGGGACTTCTGGCTCATGGATTCTAGGAGGCCTGCTAAATCAAGTGATCTGTCCATGATGGGACAGACACATGCTTCTCATCATTGCCAGTCATCAGCCTGTATTGTAAGGCCTAAGACTGATGTTACAAACATCCAGATGGCCCTTGGCAGGAAAAAGGCTTCCCCACTCCTCATCTAACTGGACAGATGCTACGGGGGAATTCAACTGTAACTGAGTATACAGTCGAGGAAGGCAGAACCCTTTGGATATGAGTCCAGGCACTGATGAGTTAAGGAATAGTGACAGCTGTATTGACCCTTATGGATTTGGGGAAGACAGAAACATTCAGTTTGTTAAAGAGACATTGCCTTCTTGTCTCAGGGTCACTGGAACTGGATATTATTTTACCCATTTTACAGATAAAACAAACTTAATAGCTGTTGAGTTGAAATAGTTTATTCAGCGATTCTACTCTGCTTCTAACTCCAGAGCCTGTGCTTTTAGCTAGTGTTCATGCTGAGCGGTTTTCAGCCTTAAGGCATTTGCTTCTACTTGTACTTGACCAGGGACATTTGGCATTGTCTGAGAGTTTTTTTTTTCTTTTTGGGTCACACCCGGTGATGCTCAGGGGTTACTCCTGGCTCTGCACTCAGGAATTACTCCTGGCAGTGCTCAGGGAACCATATAGGTTGTGGAGAATCGAACCCGGGTCAGCCACATGCAAGGCAAATGCCCTACCTGCTGTGCTATTGCTCCAGCCCCCTCTGAAGACAGTTTTGATTTTTTTAATTGAGGAGGGGTTACTGTCATACGATGGGTAGGGATGCTGCTAAATAATTCAATAATGCATAAGACAATTCCTTACAACAAAGAATTGTTGCCTCAACCCTCCAAATATCAGTAGTCCCAAGAGTTAGAAAACCTGTTGCAGATTCCAGTGTTACCGTCTCATAAAACTGTCCCCAGTGCATCACTCCCTACTTCACCATTTTCTTAGCACTCACCAGCACCTGTGGCTAACTTGCCTGTATATCTCTCTGGAATGTGATTCCCCGAGAGCAAGACCTGGCTTCATACTGTCTGTAGGGCCTCTGGTCAATGGACCTGGTGGGGAGCAGCATCCATCTGTGGAGTGAGTGAATGAATGAACCACCTTCATGGCTGCCTCCTTATGGTGGGCAGGTGCTTTCAGAGACCGGAAATGCTCCTCCAACTTATGAGAACAGACCAGAATTTTGAATGGGACCAGGAGCTGCGGAGATACGTTGTAGCTTCCCAAAGGGCAGAGTGGGTGATGAGTAGACCAGTTTTCAGTCTCTGGGTGATGCTTGCCAAGCAATGATGGGAAGGAGGAGAAGGGGAGATGAATAATCAAGGCAAGCCCAGGCTGTGAGGTGAGAGCTGAGCTTGGGTACTGAGGAAGACCCGGAGCGTTGAGAACTCAGGAGGTGTCAATGTTTCTAGCTCCCGCAGTGACCGCCAAAGGCTACAGCAGGGTACAGCGATCCATGGGAAAGGAGATGGCTTAGCAGTGACCGTCAGCCTCCCTGCTTTCACTTCCAACTCCACAGTGCTTAATAGTGACATCAAGGTGGGCACTGAGATACTCAGCACCTCCACTTCTCTATTAAGCAATGGTAGTAAAAGTGAATAGCTGGAGGCAGCACAGACCAGCACTTTAACATTGCATAGCAGCTTTATCTATCTATTTTGGAATCTCATCTGGCAGTGCTTGGTGGGGGCGGGGGTCCCGGGGCGAGGGCTGTACTGTGCTGGGGATTGAACCTGAAGCTCCTTGAGTGCTACTGCCCTTTTAGCTATCACTGACTGTTCTGTACCTTTATTTATTTATTTATTTATTTATTTATTTATTTATTTATTTATTTATTTATTTATTTGTCACACCTGGTAATGTACAGAGTTTACTCCTGACTTTGCACTCAGGAATTACTCCTGGCGGTGCTCAGGGGACCATATGGGATGTTGGGAATAGAACCCGGTCGGCTGCATGCAAGGCAAACGCCCTACCTGCTGTGTATGGCTCCAGCCCCTATTCAGTGCCTTTAAATGCTGGCTCTGAATGCTGTGTTTGGGGTGTGAGAGGGTGGTATCCTATTCTAGGGACCAGTTGCCCATTACAAGGCTTTTAGTCATTGGAGGAAAAGAATCAGCTTTCGCTGATTATTTCACTGAACTTTACTGAAGTAGAAAGTTGCAAATGTGAAAATGCAGTGTGTTGTGCGTGCGTGCGTGTTGTGTGTGTGTGTGTGTGTGTGTGTGTGTGTGTGTGTGTTTGGGGTTGGATAAAACAGTTTGGTTCTAGGGGCTGGAGCAATAGCACAGCAGGTAATGCGTTTGCCTTGCACGCGGCTGACCTCGGGTTCGATTCCCAGCATCTCATATGGTCCCCTGAGCATTGCCAGGAGTAATAGAGCCAGGAGTAACCCCTGAGCATCGCTGGGTGTGACCCAAAAAGGGAAAAAAAAAAGTAGTTTGGTTCTAGGCTTGTAAGGTGAAACAGTGTGTAATTTCTACACACACGCCACAACGAAGCATCTGAAACGTCTTATCCTTGTCTCCTTTTCCTGTGTGCACGTGGACACAGGAGGCTGAGGCACAGTCAACATCAAAATTGGAGCAGAGGAAAACACTGTGAAACCTGGATGCTCACTGTTTTATTGCTGTAAAGACTTTCTCCTTCTGGGGCCAGAGCAATAGCACAGTGGATAGGGCTTTTGCCTTGCATACAGCTGACCTGACTTCAATCCCCAGCATCCTAGATGGTCCCGAGGGGACTGCCAGGAGTAACTCCTGAGTGCAGAGCTAGCAGTAACCCCTGGGCATCACTGGGTGTGACCCAAAAAGCCAAAAACAATTAAAGATTTTTTTCCTTCCTCACTCATGAAAGACGAGAAGCCTTCGAGGTCTGCCCACTGCACCTTGTCATACCATCACTCTGTGGAGTTTCAAGGGTTGGAGTGGAAACTGAGGAAGCAAAACTCAACTGCAACAGAGGTTGAGTATGTGCTTGTCAGGTCAGGATTTGCTTGGAGGACCCCACATGGCAGGTGAACATGAACCCCCAGGAGAGCTATTAGGCATACGGAGCATCCTTTCAGGTGGGAGACCAGAATGCGGAGGTTTGAGAAGTTGCTACTCTCCCAAGGTTTCCTGCTGATCATGTGACTCTGCTTGGAAGCTCCAGGCTCTCACCTGGATGCTCATGGTATTTGGTGGCATCCCTTTAAGTCGCACCGAATCATTCATCACTCTGAGACCTTACGGAGTGTGCTCTGAGGGAGGCTGGCTGCTGAGTCATTCCTTCCCTGCTTGCTTTCGGGCAGGCCAGAGTCCTTGTGCCCCCAGGAGGAAGGAGCTTCCTGGCTAGTGCATCCCAGAGCTTCTGTGGTTCCTCTGCGGCGGTGGCCCGTGGAGACCCAGGGCCTGTCTTCCAACACAGACAAGCACACCTTTCTCCCCAGACATGGGTCTGGGTGGAGTAACTGGCCCTGAGCAGCCCGATCAAGATGCTTCCTATCCAACCTATCAGGTTTTTGAAAAAATAGACCATATAAGCTTCTTATTCCTACTGTTTTTAAGAATGTGCAGCCCAGTAGCATTGAGTATATGATATTGTGTTTCAACCACCTGCAGATGATTTCATTTTCCCAGACTGAAACTCTGTATTCATCGAACATTAATTCCCCATTCCTCTCTCCCTCTGAATTTGGACACTACTATTATTCCACTTTCTCTCTGTTTGCATCAAACCATTTAGGACCCTCAAGTGGAATCATGTAGTTGGTGTCATTTTGTGGTTGGCTTATTTCACGTAGCATCATGTCCTTGTAGTTGGCTGCATTCAGGTGGCCTTCTTTGAAGGAGTGAATAATCTATTTTGTGGTTAGGACCATTTGTTTATCCATGCATCAGTTCAGGACCATTTGCACTTCCACTTTTTTGCACTTGCGTTTGGTCATCCTACAGCCTTCAGAAACGATTGCAGTTAGATTTGTTTTCTATCTTGTCCTCTTTGCCACCTTTCTTGCCTTTCTCATTTTTTTCCCTTTGATGTTCCCACGTCAGTCCAGAGCATCTCTTACATAGTTACTGTCTCTAGCTTCAGGAAGGGAAGTCTGTCTGGGTAGAGCTTTTCCAGAATACGTCATTGTCATCTCTTTGGCATTTGCAGCAGCTTGCAAAGCTCATCTTGTCATAGGGGTCTCCCTTCCTCATCAGCTTCCACCTAACATCGTGCCTTTTTGGTTTGGAGTCCATATAGATGTCCAAGATAGTCATGTATCAGTTAATGACCCTTTTGGTCAATGATTGACCATCTGTGTAATGGTGTGTCAACAGGCTATACCAAAGAACTTAGGTGTGTTATGGACTTTCCCAGTAGATTTCATTACCAGTCTGCACACCAGTGATGATCTACTGTGTGAAAGATTAAAAACCACTGGACTGTACCCTCTTGGTTTATGTAATGACCCTCTGTGACATTTACACAATGATGAAATCACCTAACGACGCATTTCTCAGAGCTTACCCCTGTTGCTAAGCCACCCAAGACTATAGTGGTACATTTGTGTTTCGCCTCATTTGGGCTCAAATCTGGTCCCTCTATTTCCTTGTTTTATGACCTTGAGAGACACATTTTACTCTGTGAAGTAGTGTAAGCTCACACACCTTTGTATTGTTGCTGCAAGGATTGCAGAAAATGCTGCGGTGAGTGAAGTGCAGCGAAGATGGATCAGAGGCAACATTGAATAGATGATGGTTATTATTATATTAAATTTGCCCATGTTCCTCCTCTGAGTGTTATATCTTCTGATTTTTTTGGTTGGTGGAGGCGCTGAATTGACTGTGTAATTGACTCAAAACAGTTCTGTTTAACACTCTTTTTTATCTTCTATCCTGGCACCACCACCTCCTCTTAGACTTTATGGAGCTCCATTTGTCAGATGGAATTACATGGAGCATATTTGATAGAAACACATTCTAAGTATACTGTCTTTATGTCTTCATGTTATTTCTCTCGGATGTCTTCCTTGAAGTCTGAATTTAGTCACCACTGTGGAGGAAGCTACACATGATTATAGAGTAATTAAATGATTCCAGACCCTTGAGAATTGTACAAAGATAGAAAGCATTTTTTTTTTTTTAAAAAAAAACCCTTTATACTGTCCTCGTTGCCTGATTTGGCCAGTTTCCCTTTCTGCTGCTTGTCCCAGCTATCAATAGGATTGAAATGGGGCCACCGTGGGACTCTGTCGTAGGGCCAGAGAATCCTGACAGGGTGCTCATGGGCAAGCCTCATCTTTCATTTGCTCCCCAAACTGTCACAATGCCAATGATGTTTACCGTCATGGCGACGCTCCCTGCAGTAGGGATGGTAGGACAAAGTGCTTGGGCCTAAAGGCCACCATGGGTCAGGTTCAGGGTCTTCTGCCCTGGCCTCTGCAACCTGGTTCTCCCCTGTAACATCATTTCATTTTTTCCTACCCTCTGTGCCCATTTTATTTGCCAACTAGATCGAGTAAGTTTCACTGGAGGAGAGATCTGGCGGTGAAGGAGAGCAGCGATTACTCGAGTGTTTTTCCTCTGACGTTCAGCCCCTCCCTCCGAATAGTCATAGTGGGTTTTTTTTTCTTTTTTTCTTTTTGGGTCATACCCAGCAATGCACAGAGGCTACTCCTGGCTCTGCACTCTGCACTCCTGGTGGTGCTCGGGGGACCATATGGGATGCTGGGAATGGAACCTGGGTCAGCCGCGTGCAAGGCAAATGCCCTACCCGCTGTGCTATTGCTCAAGGTCCTAGTCATAGATTTTTATCCAATGAAGGAATTTGCATGCTGCAGCCTGGGCCACACCAAAGAACACATCCTGCAGTGTGTGCGGGGCACAGACTGAGTCTCGTGGCTTTTCATCCAATTCCCCTCCCCTCTGGCATCACCTGAGACATAGAACTTTAGTAAGGTTCCGTTCTCTCATCTCTGAAGGACCTATCTCAGAATCATTTGTGAGGATTTAGCTGGAAAGCTTTCGCTAGGTTACCTAGTGTATGGTCAGCAATCAGGACATAGTCATTGCCATTATTATTGCTATTATTGATCAGGCGAGCTGTAGTGGTTACAAATGCCATTCAGCAAATGTATGAGCGCGAACACGCTGTATGAGTCCTACGTGCAAATTAATCCCAAATTCCACAGGGCTTGCAGTGCGATGAAATCTGCCCTCACGGGGTCGTTTCAACTATTAAATAGTAATATATTAAATTCTTGGTATGTCTTTACTTCTTTTTATATGTTATTGTGGGGGAGGGTGGAATTACCTGCCCTGTGCTCAGGGGTCACTCCTTGATACCTAGGGGGCTGTGTGGTGCTAGAGGTCAGACCTGGGCCCCTCCGCCTGCAGAGTGCACTTTTGCATCTTCTTGTAGTACTTCCTGTTCTATGTTAAATGCTTTCTGTACATTTCTTCATATACTTTTAAAAACAAATCTTGGATGAGGTACTATTTTACTTTATTATTTTTTTTAATTTGTTTGTTTATTTATTTATTTATTTAATGTAGGAGCACCTCTATTTATTCAGCCATTGATTAAGCTGATTGCATTGGGCATGAACTCTACATTACTTTTTTTATTTAATTTTTAAATTTTATAAGTTAGTTCACAATGTTTGACTACATTCAATATTCAAACACCAATCCCACCACCATTATACCTTCCCACCACCGAATTTGGAATGTTTCCCTCCCAAACCCCAATTCCTGTCCCAAAACACAACCGAAATTATATGTTTTGTGTTATCTGCTATGAAGAACTGCTGAACATGCTTACAAAAAAGTGTTCACAGAGGAAACAGTGTGAAGATTGTTCTAAGAGGTACTAATTTATTTATTTATTTATTTATTTGCTTTTTGGGTCACACCCAGTGATGCACAGGGGTTACTCCTGGCTCATGCACTCAGGAATTACTCCTGGCAGTGCTCAGGGGACCATATGGGATGCTGGGAATCGAACCTGGGTTGGCTACATGCAAGGGAAATGCCCTACCCACTGTGCTATTGCTCTAGCCTGCAAAGAGGTACTATTTTTAATCCTAATTTTATAGACAAAAAAAACCAGACTTGCAGCTTGAGGTGGGTTGGGTCTGTGGGAATTCCATAGTCCCTGAGCCTCTGTGATGATTCCCGGACTCCCACACAGGGTACGGGGCTGGGGTACAATGTGAACAGTGGGGGCTTAACCAGTTGTGAGCACTTACTGGGGAAAGATGATGTGAAGATCATGTCTGTAAGGCTCGGGACAGGCTTTTGGAGGAGGTTGTATTTTCCATGAGTGGGATGCGTGAGGATAGGGTGGAGTGTTATTCAGAGTGGAGAGAAAAACCAGGAACAGGAACAAAGATCTAGAGGCCAGCAGGAAAGTGCCAAGCCCACTTGCTTCCCAGCCTGTCTGAATCTGAGGAAACATTTGAGGAAATAATGGAATGAGGTTGTATGCTCCTGTTATCAGTTTGGCAGAAATTCAAGCGCACATTAACTATTGCTCTTGATATGACTCGATAATGCCTTTTGGGAGCACATTTGGGATGAATTCATCAAAGTGGTAAGACTTTTAAAGAATCCTTCACTCTGAAATACTCAAACCTGTGAAAGATTAGGTAGAGTATGTTGTTTGTAGCATTGTTTGTAGTAATAAAGACTTAAAAGTTGACTTACATGATTTGAGTGATTGAAAAATGATGGTACTACTCCACCCATTCTCTAGTCAGTTAAAAATAAGAGATCTCTATGCCCTCTGGAGCACATACATATATCATGGCATATTAAGTCAAAAAAGCACGAAGCCTAACAAGTCATGTAACCCATTTCTAACTGACCTGTGTGGGATGTTCATATGTCTGTTAAAACATGAACTCAGCATGGAGTCCCTGTCATTGTTATTGTCATCCCGTTGCTCACCGATTTGCTCGAGCGGGCACCAGTAATATCTCAATTTTGAGACTTGTTATTACTGTTTTTGGTATATCGAATATGCCACGGGTAGGTAGCTTGCCAGGCTCTGCCATGCGGACTAGATACTCTCGGTATCTTGCCGGGCTCTCTGAGAGGGGCAGAGGAATCAAACCCAAGTCGGCTGCGTGCAAGGCAAACGCCCTACCGCTGTGCTGTTGCTCCAGCCTGGGGTGGTAGAGATAGTGCAATGAGTAGCAGCTCACCCGGATATGATTTCTAGCACCTCATATGATCCCCTGAGCATCATCACCAATGATTCCTGAGCATGACCAGGTTATCCCAAAGCCAATAAATAAATTTGTTCCCCAAAAGTGGGGATGATAATTGTTACCCTGACTGCCTCAAGTAGTGTGGCTGTATGTTCTCATTTTCTGTGTTAAATCCTGGTACACAAAACTGTTATGCTGTTGTGATTCTGAAGTGCCTGTGTGGGATGTCTAGGACTAGGATGATGAGTTCTAAGGTTACCCTACCTTCCTCTGAAAGTTGGAATCTGGGTGAGAGTAATGGGAATGGGCTACAATATGACTCGTGTAGTTGACTGTGGGTGTCATTTTTTAATAGAGTGAGCTGAGGATTATGGTTCTAATAAATTATGTAGTGATTCATTGCTGAGCAGATATGTACTGCCGTTTATGAAGGAAGAAGTTACCTGTTTTCTTTTGGGGGAGATATTTGAGCATTACTTTATTCTACTTAAGTAAGTCCTCTTTATGTTCTTTAAAAGGGAAAATTACATGGCATTTGTCATTACCATGCTTTTTCAAAACTGATGGGGAGGTTTCTTTTCTTTTTTCTGTTTTTTTTTTTTTTTTTGTATTTACTTTTTTCATTTGACTCCTAGGTCATTTAATTGAAATTCTCCTTTGGAAAAACAACACACACCTTTTTAAAAAATGTGAAAAACATGGCCTTCTCCACCCCCAGGTTCCTCAAACATAAATTTAGACACAATAGAAGTCAAAATTATTAAATGAGCTCCATGTAAACTACTGACCTAGACTGTGCTTCATGTTGGCTGGGTTCCTCTTTTTTTTTTGCTTCCCAGTAAAATCTAGAGGAAATGGGGATGGGTGGGAAATAGCCATGGTGAGAAAAATAGCAGTAATTCAGATTTACCAGATATCATGGGGCACCTTGATGTGTCACTCAAGCGACTAAGGGATTTTGTCATCTCATTTCTTCTTCACCAAAACACTTGAAATATTATTAGTCCCATTGCATACTGATGCATGACTAAAAAGTATACTTATACCCCAGGAACTTTGGGTTGAGTTTGGACTCCTCTGATTGCAAGTTTTAGTGCTTGTTTTACCCCAAGGAGTCCCATGGCCTCATGATCATGGAGGTTTGACGATGCTTGGCTGCTTCAGACTATGGTGGGTGTTTCAAGATGTTTGTCCACATCTCCAACCTCTACCCATAAGATGCCAGAACACTTCCTGATCCATCCCAGGTTTTAACAGTCAGAAAATGTCGATAGGGTCGGAGCAATAGTCCAGCTGGCAGGGCACTTACTTTGCAGTTGGCTAACCTGGATTCAGTGCCCGGCATCCCATACAATGCCCCTAGCTTCCCCAGAGTGATCCAGAGGCTGAGAGCCAGGAGTAAACTCTGAGCATGGCCACCTGTGGTCCAAAAAACAAACAAGCAACACACAGAACAAAAGGAAAGAAAAAATGTCTATAGACATTCCTAAAATTTCTCTGGGGTAAGGGAAAAATGGCCCTGAGGTGAGAATGACTAATCTCTACTACTCAAGAACATTCTACAGTCCTGGCATGAAAGGGTTAATGATAGATAAGGAGAAGGAGACTGTTACACATTAGAGTTTGTAGCCTTTTTCCAGATCTGGTTTTCTTTTCTTTGCATACCTTTACGTAGGAAAAAGTCATAATCATTATTAGTTTAAGTTGGTCAAAACATTGGAAAAGGTTGAAGTCATTGAAGTAAGAGAATATTTTTTGTTGTTTCTTAACTTTGTTTATCCCGTTTCCTCTGTCCTGGGTTATCAGCACACCCTGGTGTGTACTATAGCCACGAAGGCCCATATTTGCCATTTCTGTGACTTCATTCAGACATAGACCAACTTTTAAAAATGCTACTCAGAGCATTTGTTGAAATTCAACAGTGATATTTTAGCCTTTATGCCACGCATTGCTCCTTAAAGACTGTACATGCCTATTGCTTAGCCAGTTAATGGTTCATTTCTGAGAAATTCCCTCTAAGGGAATTAAGTCTCACCATCTGCTTTTATCTCGCATTCATTTCCACCTCCGCTTTTTGTAATTAGCTAGTTATTCTTGAGCCTCAATATCATTATTTTGTGTTTCAAGGCAGAGCCGATGGTAGGGAACTTTCAATACTATATTTTTCTCATGTTAATATTTATTTTTTCATAAATACAACTTAGAATGAATGCTTACTAAATAAAGTACAGTTTATTTTATTCTAGTTGAGTGGATTATGGTATAATTTCTTTTCTTTGCTCTCTGCTCAAAAGAAATTTCTCAGAGGGTCTGGCGAGGTTGTTACGGCACTTACCTTGCACGTGACTGTACACAGTTCCATCTGCAGTACCACATCTGGTCTCCCAGCACTGCCAGGAGCGACCCAAGCACAGAGCTAGGAATAAGATGTGAGCATTGCGAGGTGTGGCTTCAGAAAAAAAAAAGTAATTTTGTTTGTTTTGTTTTTTTGGCCACACCCAGTAGTGCTCAGGGATCATTTCCGGCAGGCCTCATGGGATCATATGGGGTGCCTAGGATTAAACCCAGGTTAGCTGCATGCAAGGCAAGTGCCCTAGCGGTTAGACTATCACTCTGGCCCCTTATCCGTTGTTATTTGTCTAAGAAGTTTTACTTAGGCGTTTATGGGGGAAAGCCTATATGCATTTTAAAGCTGTGTGATTTGGGGTAGCTGACTGTACAGATTATTCCAGTAGCTGCATTATTTTGAGTTTAAAGGGCATGGGGGGATGGGGTTTGGGTTGTAAGTGGTGAGGTGCAGTGGCTACCTCCACCTCTGCCTAAGGCAGCCAGCCCAGAGTGACCACAAGGGAGGCAAACACCTCAACTCCTGTCCTGTACCTCTGACCCTAAGGCTATGCTATTAAGTGCCTTCTTTGCTGTTCTTTCTAATTAAGACAAAAGCATATTTGTTGGAGGAAATTTTGTGTATGGAGGGAGAGTCAGATGTGAGGATAAATAGATGGTGAGCATCTGCCGGGTATCTTATTAGCCCTTTGCATAAGGTAACACAGACTTAAATTTTACTTCATTTTGCAAAAGTGACAAAATAGAATGGTACAGCGAACTGGTCATAGTGTACTTTCTTGAAAGTTTTCTTGTGAAGTATATGATTTGGCTCACTGGAAATCCAGTGCAGAGATTCCCATAAAGGATTTTGTTAAGGAATGCTCTAGGGATCAGAACCAGTGGTTTTCAATCATTTTTCTGTCCTGTGAGCCTGTACCTATGCTCAGTCATGTGGCTGAAAACTCCCACTATAGATGACGGGGCCGAAAGCGAAGGCAGGTTGTGAAGCAGTGGCAGCGAGTTCCCCAGCTGACAAAGGAAATTCTGAAGTTGAAATGACTCTTCAGCACCGTCAGAAATTGAGGTAAGAAATTGGTCCGAAGCCCGGGGAATTCAAGCTGCTCTGAAAACAGGATGTGACCCTGGGAAAGGTGGTGTCTGAAGTGTGGTCCCGAAGGGGGATTCTGCAGGGAGGCCCAGCACAGAGTGTGTGTGTGTGTGTGTGTGTGTGTGTGTGTGTGTGTGTGTGTGTGTGTGTGTGGTAACTGCCCCCCCCCCCCGCCTTTTTTTCTTTTTGGGTCACACCCAGCAATGCACAGGTGTTACTTCTGGCTCTACACTCAGGAATTACTACTGGCAGTGCTCAGGGGACCATATGGGATGCTGGGAATCGAATCTGGGTTGGCCACGTGCAAGGCAAATGCCTTACTTGCTGTGCTATTGCTCCATCCCCTGCCTCTTTCTTTGGTGATTTGTGTTTGTGTGTGTGTGTTTGTGTGTCTGTCTGTGTGTGTCTGTGTGTTGTAACTGCCGCTTTCTTTAGTGACTTGCCCAGGAACGTGGATGGAAAGTGGATGTCTTTGTCTTTGGGTTTGAACTCACCGTTTGATTCCTTCTCAAACCTCAGCTTTTACTGCAGTGTTTGTTGTCCCATAAAAGAACCCCTGGAAAGTCCTTCCCTTCTTCCTTTCAGCTTTCTCTCTGTGGGGACACCCTGGAGGTTTGCTGAATTGACTTTCTCCAACATACTTTCGGTCAGGAAAGGTAAAATCATTGGTCCTAAGTGAATCATCTGGAATGAAAGGCTGAACTTTGGCCCTCCATTATGTTCCCCAGTCAGGGGTGACTTTGAGCAAATTGGTGTCTCTCTAATCCCTCACGAAAGCACTTGACTTGACCCGCCCTTTGGTATTTAAATATCACAGGTAACACTTGGCATGGTCCTTCCAGTCCTACCTTTTTGCTTCCTGCTGGCAGGCTTTCTACCCACCCTCTGCTAGCCCTGGAGGAGGGCCTGGCGGGCTGTAAAGTATTTCCTCCTAGATTGTATCACTGCCTGGAAATCCCGAGGGCAAAGTTCCTTTGTAAATACCAAGCTGGTGGTGGCAGTGGTTTGCAAAAAAAAAACTTGGAAGAATATCGGGGACTGGGGACTGGAGCTGTAGTACAGCTGGTCGGGCACTTGTCTTGCACACAGCTGACCTGGGTTTGATCTCTGGCACTCCATTATGTCCCTTGAGCAGCACCAGAAGTAAGTTCTGAGTGCAGAACCAGGAATAACCCAGGTCAGCCATGTGCAAGTCCTTGAAAGCACAGAAGCATCTCCCTTTATGACTGAGATAAAGCAGGGATTATGAAATGGATTGATTCAGATACCTCCAAGGGGAAGTCCTGAAGAGAAAGTTACCTTTAACCAAAGCTCAGACCTTTGGCAAGTTTAGGTAGCCGGTCTAATAAAGACCCCGGAGCCGAACTAAGCTAGACAAGTCTCTCCCTCCTGTCCTTCTTCCCCTCTTCTTTGTTCTCTTTCTTTTTGGATGGTGTCAGGGCTGAACCCAGGACCTCCTACACATAAGGCCGGTCCTCTATGCTGAGCTATACCTGCAACCCACAGAACCTCTCATATTTCTTTTATTTTAGTTTTGGATTTGGGGATTCCTCCTGGCTCTGTATTCAGGGCTCACTCCTGGTGGTGCTCGGGGGACCATTTTGGGTGCTGAGGACTGAACCTGGGTCAGCTGTGTGCAAGGCAAATGCCTCACCCGCTGTACTGTCTCCCCAGCCCGAGGCCTCTCATCTTTAAAATAGCACAAATCCCTTGCAGGATTCCTGTTCACGGCTGTAACATTTAAGGGGAAACTGCCTTGATTCAGAATTTTCGCTCCGTGAGACTTTGAGTCCTCTAGGCCTCATTGGTGTTATCAGTGAGTAACTTGCTACCTGAGTCCATGGGTCACGAAACTCATGGGGTGAGTGGACGAGCTTTTTGCAGATCATCAGCTCACTTCCTGCCCTCTGCCTTGAGGAAGCATGAAGCTTGCTGAGGGTCTGGACTCAGTACTCTCTCTCTGGGCTTTGTCGTCACTTGGCATTACTAGTAGCATCCAATTTATACCACTACCGTGCATCTGCTTTTTGTTTGTTTGTTTTTGGGCCATAACGAGTGATGCCCAGGGATGAATCCTGGATCCAGGGAACCAAAAGGGATGCTGGGAATTGAACCTGGGTTGGCCACGTGCAAGGCAAATGCCCTATCCACTGTACTATCTCTCTGGCCCAATTATTGTGTATATATAGTAACAAATATGGGATGAGGGCTTAACATTATGTCTAAATAATTGTACCTTACAAATAATTTAAAAAATTTTTTTGAATAAATATGTGCAGGGCTGCGGCTCAGGCATAGAGCACGTGGCTGTGTGCGTGAAGCCCTAGATTTGACACCCTGCTCTGGTTTTCTTTTATTAAATCCTCCTTCAGAGCTAATGTGCTGAGGAGGGCAGGCCGAGAGTCTCAGTCTAAAGGTAACATACCATTCCTGGGACTCCCAGGAACGGTATGTTCCGTGTCATGCCCGGACGTTGTGTGTCCTTGTCATGTTGACATCATTACGCCCCTGGATTCGATGAAGGACTGGACAAGTGACTTTGTCCGGGTAGTCAGTCGGCAGGAAACCGGAGCTGAGTTCAGATGCCCCTTATCACCAACAGCGTTCTCTCCATCTTGAAGTGCATCCCCTTCCCCTCACCCCCTCCACTCTGGCTGTATTTTTTTTTTAAGGTGAAAAAAGGGAGTACTTTGGAGGGAAGGGGTTGAAAAATGGATCGAGACATTACAGAATAATCTCTCTCACATGTGAATATAAAGAAACATAAAGAATGAACTGGAGCGCAGCACAGCGGGGAGGGCGTTTGCCTTGCATGTGGCCGACCCGGGTTCGATTCCTCCGTCCCTCTTGGAGAGCCCGACAAGCTACCGAGAGTATCCCGCCTGCACGGCAGAGCCGGCAAGCTACCTGTGGCGTATTCAGTATGCCAAAAACAGTAACAACAAGTCTCACAAGTCTCACAATGGAGACGTTACTGGTGCCGCTCAAGCAAATCGATGAACAACGGGACGACAGTGCTACAGTGCTACAACAGTGGGATGATGACTGTCCAAAGGCAGTAGAAATAAAGAACATGAGAACTTTATTTCTCATGGAAGAGTGCCACTTGGAAGTAGGGTGTGAGGGGGGTAGGACGGGAGAGGGAACACTACAACAGTGGAGGAGGGGCAGCTCAACGGGGAGGAGGAGAGGAAACTGAAAGGGAGTAGTAAGGTGTGTTGCATGAAACCCGATGAGTACCAAAGGTTTTATTTTAAAAAAAGCTCCTCTTATACAGGCAAAGAAGTAGGGGTGGAGGTGAGGGGGGTTGGTAAAGGAATTGGACACTGGTGAACAGATTCGGGTTGAAACATCTTATACCTGAAAACCCATCACAAATAACTTTGTAATTCCTGGTAATATTGGATATGCCAAAAACAGTAACAATAAGTCTCTCAATGAGAGACGTTACTGGTGCCCGCTCAAACAAATCGATGAGCAACGGGATGACAGTGACATGCATGGTAACTAAAAACTTTTTAAAGTTGAAAAAAAAGGAGTAAATTTGTCTTGTGTGTTTGGTGTGAACAAGAAGGTGGCTGAGACTCACGAGGAAAGAAAGGTATATTGTAAATTTTTTTTTTCTTTTTGGGTCACAACTGGCAATGCACAGGGGTTACTCCTGGCTCTGCACTCCGGAATCACCCCTGGCAGTGCTCAGAGGACCATATAGGATGCTGGGAATCGAACCCGGGTCGGCTGCATGCAAGGCAAACGCCCTACCTTCTGTATTATTGCTCCAGCCCCGGGAAGGTACATTGTAAAATCAAGATTGTCTGGGCCTTAGCTCTGGCTTTCTTAGTAAAATCCCTGGAATCTATCCACTTCTCTTCACTTACTCTTCACTTACTCACTTCTAACCTGATATAACCTCGTTAAGACCTGTCAGGGACTGTCTTCTGTTCTTTCAATCAAATCCTTCATGGATCTGTGAAATCTGATAGGCGGGAGCCTCCCTTTTGTCAGTTTCACTTTGCACTCACCTTGTAGTTCCTTTAAATTGCACTGTTCCTCATACCTTGGGGCCTTTGCACACACCTTTCCTGTCAGCGCGCATTTCCCTCCCCTCCACACCTACTTCCGCTTAATCATCCTGGATGTCAATTCTCTCAACAGTTTCTTCCCTGACAGCATCCGATCATCCGATCTTGATGTTGGCTGTCATGATGCCAGATGGCCCTTTGCAGCATTTGTCACACAGTTGTACTCGCGTGCGGCTTTGTGCTTGTCGGAGTCACATTGGTCTTAATTCGCACTGAGTCCTAGCTCTGTGCGTGTGTGTGTGTGCGTGTGTGTGTGTGTGTGTGTGTGTGTCCGTGTCCCAGCAGTGCGACCCCTCTTCCTCCTCACTGTGAATGCAGTGCCTGCTGGAACTGTGCTGCCTGTAGCTGCTGTGCGACCGACTGAGAGAGAGAATCCCCCCAGATTCTCCAGAGGATGTTCTCAAGGGGCCCAGTTTGAAGCGCATGTGACTGACCTGGGGACGGGGCCTCTGACACACTAGGTTAAGGTCAGGCCTCCAAGTCCAATGTGAACCCGATGCTACTCCTGGGACCACATTTTGACAAGTTAAGTGCACGTGAGCTAAGGAAAATAAATCCAAGTGAGAGGTGTGGCCGCTGATCTTACTGCTACTCTGTGACTTGCCACGCTTAGCTTGCCGTTCTCTTTCTTGTCTGCAGTACATTTTCTCTTTTGGAATAAGCTCTCCCAGATTATGTCCCAGCACCCTGGATACGTTTATCTGAAACAGCCCAGCTGCCACACGCGTGACTGAAGATACTGCTGAGAACTCAGAATACTTTACATGAATTACATTGTTTTTTATTAAAATAAAAACTGAAAAAATTAATGTTCCCATTCCACAGTTATATTTGTGTGTCTATGTGTTTAGAGTTTTTTTGAGTGGTTGGTACCTGGGGTACCCCTCCTCTCTGCTCAGGGGACCCTATTGTGCCTGTATTGAATCTGGGTTGGCTGCATAAAAAGCCAAGTGCCTTAACTTCTGTACTGTCTCTCTAGCCCCTGGTGTGTGTGTGTGTGTGTGTGTGTGTGTGTGTGTGTGTATGTATTTGTGTGTATTTGTGTGTGTTTGGGGAGGTGGCGGGCACATCTGGTGATGTTCAAAGATTAGTCGTGGCTCTGTGCTCAGGAATTACTCCTGGTGGTTGTCAGGGTGCTGAGGACCAAACCCAGGTCAGTCATATTCAAACGCTACCCACTGTACTATCTTTCTGGCCCTGTTTTATTTATTTTTTTATGTTGACACTTTTTTTTTTTTTTTTGCTTTTTGGGTCACACCCAGCAATGCTCAGGGGTTACTCCTGGCTCTGCACTCAGGAATTACTCCTGGCAGTGCTTGGGGGACCATATGGGATGCCGGGGATCGAACCCAGGTCGGCCGCATGCAAGGCAAACGCCCTACCCGCTGTGCTATCGCTCCGGCCCCTGACACTTTTTTGATGTGGGGAGGAGATACATGCTGTGGTGCCCAGGGCTTACTCCTGGCAGTCCTAGGATGGGGGTGGGGGAAACACATGTGTGGTGCCAGGAATTGAACCAGGGTTGACCCTTGTGCAAGGCAAGAGCCTTATCTTCTCTACTGTCTCTGATCCCTGATTTTTGTTTTTAATGTAAACTTCTTAACCACTGTAATGTGTGACATCATTAGAAAGTCCTTAAATCCTGGTACCTTAAGGTGGTTAGAGTCTAAACAAATATAAAAGGTTTGTTTGGGACAACTTGACATTAGGTGATGGTGGTCCGGGTTAGTGATGGAACTCAAAATTCCAAAAGCGGTTTCCTCATTACATTCTTAAAATAGAAGACTGGCTGGAGAGATAGTGCAGGGGTTTTGGTGCTTGCCCTGTATGCTGCGAACTCCAGTTAGTTCCCTGGCTGTGTATATGGTCTCCTGAGAACTGCCAAGAGTAAGCCTGAATGCTAACAGGTGTGACCTGAATTCAGAACACCTCCTCAAAAAAAAAAAAAAAAAAAGATGAGAAGCGTTAGTATGCTTTTCCAGTTTGAGAAAGAGAAAAATATGCTGGAAATCAAGGATCAACATGCCGAGCCTCTCCGCTGGCATGCCCCTCCTTTTCTGCAGCGTCCCAGAGAGCGGGCCTACTATGAGCTTATTATTGAATGCTGTGGTTTCTCTTGCAGCACATCCAAAGATCTGTAGATCACATCAGTTCTGAATTAAGCCTAACCCATGCCTTTGCATATGCGGCTGCTTTATAACTAGTGATGTCTGTATTCCATTAACATTTCTTTTAAAAATCCATTTAACGTGGAGAATTCATAGTTTCATAGATTTCATCTCAGCATCCTCTAAACTTTGGAATTCTAACTCAGCAGATGTTTAAATGCTCTCACGGTTAAATCAAACATCAATATGATCCAGAGGAACCAAGAGGTAAGAAAAGAGTGAAAGGTGCAATATATGGATCTAGGACCTCTGTCTTCCAGTCACCAGAATCATGTTGATAATTATGGATCCCAGGCAGCGTGGTGGGTTTCTGTGACCCAAATCCCAGTCTTTGAGCTGTTGCCTGGCAGAGTGTTTGCTTTAAATTTGCAGTTATCAAGGCTGTCTGGGGCCCAGATTTTTGGTACTTCTGCTAGATCAGCCAGTACAGTGGACGCCATCTTCCAAGGTGGTGGCAAAAACTGTGCGTCATTCCACAGTCTCATGATATGAACTTGACTCTCCCTCCATAAAATGGAAAGGGGGCATCTGTGTCCTGACTCAGGCACATCCTTTTGACTGGCTTGATGAGCAGAACATGACAGAAGTGACACTGTGTGACTTTTTGAGGTGAGATGCTACCAGTGTCATCTGTTTCTGCCTTGCTCTTTCAAGTTTCTTACTCTTGGAAGCCAGCCACCATGCTGTGCAGAAGTCCAGCCCGGCCCACGCAGAGACCACATGAAGATGCTGTGCGAAGGTGCTCCTCTTGCACTGTCAGCTTCAGTTACTCCAAAGCCCAGCTGCCAAGTAATCACCTCTAGCCACAGTCCCAGACACTAGTTGAACCCTCTCCACTGTGCTGCATTGGAATTTGTGATCCTGTGACTTAGGAGCATAGTAAATTTGGGCCAGAGAGATAGTGAGGGGTCAGGGTTAAGGCGTTTGCCTTTCTTTTTTTCTTTATTTGGTTTTTGGGTCACACCCGGCAATGCACAGGGGTTACTCCTGCCTCATGCACTCAGGAATTACTCCTGGCGGTGCTCAGGGGACCATATAGGATGCTGGGAATTGAACCTGGGTCGGCCACATGCAAGGCAAACACCCTACCTGCTGTGCTATTGCTCCAGCCCCAAGGCATTTGCCTTTTATGTGGCCCGTCTTCCCAGCACTGCATACCATGTCCTAATACCACCAGGAGTAGAAGGTAGAAGTAGGTACTAAGCACAGAACACCGGAAATAGCCCTGAGTTCTTCGAGGTGTGCCCCTTCTTCCCCCAAAAGAGGGTGTTTTAGCATTTGGAGAGATAACTCAATGGATTGAGTGCAAGTTTTGCATGTCAGGGGCGGTTCCATCCCCAGCACTCCATGGTTCCCTAAGCACCTCTGAGCACAAAGCTCCGAATGACCCGGAGGCAGAGCTGGTGGTAGCTCCTGAGCGCCACTGGGTGTGTCCAAATGCCAAAAATAAATAGTTGCACGATGCCATAAAGTTTTGGGATTTTTTTTAAAACAGTTTTTATTGAATCACTGTGACATAGAGCATTACAAAGCTGTTCATGATTGGGTTTCAGTCATACAATGTTCCCTATACCAGTGTAATTTTTTAGCACTAATGTCCCCAGTTTCCCTTTCTCTCCCTTCAACTCCCCGCCACCCACCCTGTCTGCCTCTATGGCAGGTACCTCTCTTCTCTCTCTCTCTCTTCCTCTCTCATTTTGTGCATTATGTTTTGCAATACAGATGCTGAAAGGTTATCATGTATATCCCTTTACCTACTTCCAACACTCAGTTCCTGTCCAGAGTGATAATTTCCAACTATTATCGTCATACTGGACCCTCCTCTATCTTAACTACCCTCCACCCCAATACACACTTGTGGTAATTTCCAACCATTGACCAGTCCTACTGGCTCCTTTATTTAGTAGTATAAGTGGAGGGAGAGAGAGAGAGAGAGAGAGAGAGAGAGAGAGAGAGAGAGAGAGAGAGAGAGAGAGAGAGAGAGAGAGAGATTCAAAATATGTACATAAAGTATCATTGTATGAATTGTTTTAGTTATCTTTAGGCATAAAGCAATTAATATTATCAGATGAAAAAGAAGTCGAAGGGTGGAGCAATTGTATAGCAGGTAGGGTATTTGCCTTGCAATGGCCAGTATGGTTCTTCAAGCCTGCCAGGAATGACCCTTGTGTGTAGAACCAGGAGTAAGCCATGAGCACTGTACAAGCAGACAAAAAAAACAATAAAAGGAGGATGTAGGTAGAATATTATCACACACGCTCCCTGTGATATGCTTTGTGAGAATTACAAAATAAGAATTTGCTTTATAATATAATAACGATCCATGAGCAGGTTAATCTTAACAGTTGAAGCACAGTGAATACCTTGCATGCTTCAGACCGGGGTTTGATCCCCAGCACCCTAAAAGACAAAGAGAAAAACCAATCAATGGGTACTTCTCCCTAGTCAAACTTGAAAAAGTGGGGCTGGAGTGATAGCACAGTGGGTAGGGCATTTGCCTTGCATGTGGCCAACCCAGGTTCGATTCCCAGCATCCCATATGGTTCCCTGAGCACTGACAGGAGTAATTCCTGAGTGCAGAGCCAGGAATAACCCCTGTGCATCGCTGGGTGTGACCCAAAAAGCAAAAAAGAATAAATCTAAAAGAGTATTGGTGTCCTGACATTCCCTGGAGAACCTGCTTTTAGCATTCCTCACTTGAAATTACTGTTTTCCTTCATACCTTTCTATCCATAGCACTTTTTAGAACCAGATTCAGTAAATATGTAGGCAAAGAATTTTTATTTTCAGATAAAGACTTTCAGGACTTCAAGGAACCTCAGTGGTCATCTGAACTGTTACCTTTGTCTTCATGCCCAGGGACTGCCTGAGGTCACATAGCAAGAATGTGGTAGAGCCAACACTTCTCTCAGGCCAGTACTTGTTTCTGGAACATTCTCATGTCCTTCAAGTAGGAATGGCTTCAAGCTGAGCTGTGTGTCAACACAGACTCTTTGCATTCACAGGAGCTTGTGACTTCTTTTCTTTCCTGGTACATAATTAAGCATATATGTTAAACAAACAAGGAAAACCTCTCTGTGTGCAAGAGCAATGAAGGATATCATGGTAGCCAGCTCAATTCCTAGCCCCTATTTTTGGCTAGGATCAAACCTAGGTCTCAGGTTTGCAAGTCATGCGCTTTACTGTTGAGACACATCCCTGGCCCCGATGTCCCCCTTTTCTGCTGTGTAATAATTCTCTTTCATGAGCCCTCTCCCCCTGCTTTTTAGCTCTAGGAATCAAGAAGACAAACCTACACATTTTATTATTATGTGTCTGGATTGTCCCACCTGTCTTTTTTGGGTCACACCCAGCAATGCACAGGGAATTACTGCTGGCGGTGCTCAGGGGACCATATGGGATGCTGGGAATCAAACCTGGGTCGGCTGCATGCAAGGCAAACGCCCTACCTGCTGTGCTATCACTCCAGCCCCTGTCCCACCTGTCTTGTGTCTTGTTTTCACCATCCTTGAGACGAGGGTCAGTGAGGAAGGAGAGGGATGCAGGGAAGCCTGAGTTTAGGTTGGGCATTCTGGTCCTTTTCTGAGATGTTGCTGTTCCAAGGGAACAGTTTGCTTCACCGTTGGGACTACCCTGTCCATGTTCTCTGCAGTACACATGTCAGACTTACCATTTCTTTCCAATGTTTGTGGCAGACTTGCCAGTGTAGTTCATATAAAGGTTTTGATTTTAATATTGGTTATGCTATGTACTATTTGTGGATACTGTATATTAGCTGGCACTAATTTTCTGGTTAATGTCAGTCATCATGTGTAATTTAGCCGATAGCAAGTGCTTACTCCCAGCTGTTGTATTAGAGCTCTAGTTTAAAGTGTAGCAAATCTGATGCACGAAAACTAGTCCAAGTGTTGAGATGGGGCACATGCTTTGTCTGCAGGAGGTTCGCATTTCGTCTCCTGCCCTGCATGGGTCACCCCAACTCCCCAATCCCTCAAGCAACACTGGGGGGGTGCCCAAAAGAAGGAAGGAGGGAAGTAAGTAAGGGAGGAAGGAAGGAGGGAAGGAAGGGAGAAAGGAAGGAAGGAAGGAAGGAAGGAAGGAAGGAAGGAAGGAAGGAAGGGAGAAAGGAAGGAAGGAAGGAAGGAAGGAAGGGAGGGAAGGAAGGAGGGAGGGAGGGAGAAAAGGAAGGAAGGAAGGAAGGAAGGAAGGAAGGAAGGAAGGAAGGAAGGAAGGAAGGAAGGAAGGAAGGAAGGAAAGATAGGAGGAACAAAGAAAACATAGGATACTTGAGTCTTCTGTTGTATTCTTGGTTTGGGGGGCTGCATCTGGCAGTGCTTAGGAGCCATCCCAAGCTCGGTGCTCAGGGAGTCATTTCTGGCATTGCTGGGATGGAACCTGGACCTCCCACGTGCAGAACCTGTGCTGCCCCAGTCTTTTGTGCCTCTTCCCGGTCAGTGTTAAGTAACTCACTTTGCCAGAGACAGATCTCTCTCTCCCCAGCAAGTGTCTTCAAGTGCAAGTGCTAATTCTTGCCCACGACCTGTATCCTAACAAAAGGAGTGGGAGCCTTGTCTTCAGTAATATGTACTCTGATTGGAAACAAATTACCACTGATGAAGATTGGTAGCACAGGAAATTACAACGGAGACATCTGACACAGTGAGTTCTTACTGCGTCACTCAAACCTTTTTACAAGTTAGTCCTGTGCTTCTAAAAATTGCTAATGACAGATGCTTTATTTCATCTTTAAAAACGTTTTTAGGGGAGTTGGGGGGTAGTCACCCCAGTGGAGTTAGGGATCCTGATTATGGGCTAAGGTCTTGAGGGCTGCTCCCACAGATACTCAGCGTGGAGGGGCCAGGCCTGACAGATGCTGGGGATACCCAGGAGTGCTAGGAATGAACCCAGACCTTGCCTGTGTTGAGCTATGCCTCCAGCCTTTAGAGTTCTCTCCCTGGTCCCTCAAATGCTTTATTTCTAAGCAGGTTACTGGAGTTTGTGTCTTGTCTGAGAACTATGTAGTTTCCTTTACTGATGAGAGCTTTTTGTGCTGGGAAATAGTTCATGATGTTACTGAAGAAAAGCAACAATGGCAAATGGCTGCAGAAGATCTGAGTACACTGGGGCATGAGGTGGGAAGGAGGTGGCCTGTTACATCCAGCTAGCTGTTGGGGCTAGTACCGAGGCCGGGGACGACTTGGTCCTTTGCCGGCATCATATAGGGCAACTTTTGTGGATAGAAGAGTTCACACTGTCCATCTTTTTCTCCAGGCTTTTGCAGCATGCCCGTGGGCAAGCAATTACTTAATTAAAGTCAACATAGATGTCCCAATTTCCCCATCCTTTTCAGATGATATATTTTACATTTTTTTTTATTAGCTAGACACAGCTTTATGATTAGGACAGGAGACAAAATCTGCAAAGCAGGTGAGGAACAGTTTTCTTTTTGCGTTGTTTTGTTTTGGGGTCACACCCAGCAGTGCTCCGGGGTTAACCCTGGCTGGACATGGGGAACCATAAAGAATGCCAGGCATTGAACCTGGGCTGTCTGCATGCAGGGCAAATGCTCTGTTATCACTTTGGCCCCAGGAACAGTTTCTAAGTTCCTGATTATATCACTGTCTGTGTTATCAAGAAAGGGAGTCTAGTATCTTTAATTATTGTTGTTGTTGTTGTTATTTTGGGTTTTGAGCCACACCCGATGGTACTCAGGGATTACCCCTGGCAGTGCTTGGGAGTCAATATGGGGTGCCAGGGATTGAACACAGATCAGGCATGTATAAGGCCCTCGTAGTATCACTCCGGCCCCTCTAGTAATTTTTTTTGTCATGTGATTTCAGTCTTTTATCTGCACTCCTTTGAGCTCAGTTTTCTATTCTGTGAAACAGAATAATTATAGAACCTGCTTCTTTTAGTTGTGAAGGTTAAGAGAGATTCCACCTGGAGCCGGAGAGATAAAATGTTTGCTGTGTATGTGACCAACTGGGATTCTTTGATCTCTAGCATCCCATATGGTCCCCAGAGCCCCACCGGGTTTGATTCCTGAGTACAGAGTCAGGAGTAAGTCCTGAGCACGACCAGTTATGGCCCAAACCAGCAGCTCCCACCCCCATCTGCCAAAAGGCAGATCTACCTGTGAAGGATTATAA